>NC_091501.1:22100179-22270179 GCF_947461875.1 Haliaeetus albicilla
AATGCCATCCGTCTGCCTTCTGTGAATAGAAGGATGATCGAACTGAATTGCAGTCTCAGGTGACTTTGTCACTTTTCCCTCAATACTCAGTGCCTTGAAAAACCCATCAGCATATGATGCTGCTTGCTACAAAAAGCGATTGAGATGTATTAATTGTGAAGAAAATGTGGCTTCAGCACACAAGCCCATACATCAAATGAGGTTTACAGCTTCATTAGGACTAAGCAATACCATCAAGAGCAACTTGGTATAATTGACCCTAAACTTTGCCTCTGAGGTAGAGCAGACAAATACACAAATGCACAATTGTGAGAAGATAATCACTTTAACTTGGAGCAGCCTAAGCAGTCAAGTGAATGTACCACAACAGAGATGGAGACTGAGCAGCAACTGAATCAAAACAGTAAAAATTATAGTTCCAAGGGTATAAGGATCTGACCTTTTATGTTATGTGGTAGCAGGATAAGTACTCTTGCTGTTCTTAGTCCACATTGAACCTTGCACGTAGACATAACCCCTTTGCTTCTTATCTTTTGTGTTACTTGCAAACAAACAGCCAAAGTATTTTCCAAATATCTGCAAAAACCTACCTGAATATTCCCTAAAACTGACAATGAGCCTGACTCCTTCATTGAACTCCCACCAGGGGTGGGACTCCTTCTCTGTGAAATGCGGTAAGGGCTCTGCTCACATTCTGCAAGATGCTCACCCACCCTGGGTATTCTGTGCAATCACTGAAACGCAACGAATAACAGCACTCGCTTTTCCCAGTACATCATCCTGGTGATGGATGGGAACATTTTATAGTCTCCAGGGGGGTTCAGCTGCAAAGGAGTCTCTCTGAAGGCAGAGATACAGACAATTCTGGTACTGCAAACTGGCCTGCTTGTCAGTAATGTCTGCATCACAGCAGGATTATAGTTGTCTGCCAAAATAACCTTATAATTCACTGCTCAATTACACTCAATAATGGGCTATTGCCCTTCTTGGGTCACTCGTCTTCCAGGTGTTTCTTCGAGAGTGCCAGGATTTGCCTGAAGCCAAGGGAACGGTCAGGCTGCTTTGTGCAGTCATTTTCCCTGAGGTGACTGTTAGCATTAACTTTCTATTCAGCAGGGGAGCACACCCGCGATAGGCCTTTTGTGGAGCAGTCACCTCTGTACCCTGTCAGATGGGTTGTTTAGTCACTTTTACATTAGAACCCGTGTGAGGACCATTTTCATATCCTTCGGGTTTTCCTTTTGCACAAAGAGCCTGCGGGAGCTTGCTGTTATGGTGACTCTTAACACCTACGAACACGTATTTCTCTTGGGACCACTGCAATATCACTGCTACAGTAGCAGCTGCATTTTGTAGGACAATTCCCTCATTATTTCCTTTTAAATTGCAGTACTATCTATAAGCCAAATTGCAGTACTATCTATAAGCCACAGTAAAGTGTAAGAGTCATAATGAGGTGGCTGCTCTACAAAAGCAATGAAAAGACAGTCTATTGTCCAAAGAGCTAAATGTTTAAATTAAACATATAAATCATAGGGGTCATAAAAATCTGGGTTTTTCAGACTATTAAGTTAAACTTCCTGTGGAAGACAATTTTCCTGAATCGAAACAGCTTGCTTTAATCCGTCCTTCTTGTTGATATGAATACTGAGTGGAGTCCCTGCAGAAGTGGGCCCAGAATACCACTCTTTTCTGTTGCTGCTAAAGAGCTAAAGAACATAATTTACATTTCTAAATCTGCTAAGAAGGTGTGACAATGGTTTCCATCTAGTGCTTCACTATAAAGAAGAGGGAGATAGAGAAGGAGGAAAGTGAAGATGCTGGGTTTGATTTCTCTTATTTTTTTATACAGAAATAAATCCAGTAATCCTATCCATGAATTATTCCTGATTTGTGCTGATATAAGTGAAAGGATTCAGATTCGTCAGTCAGTGCATTTGTTCTTTTAGATCCAGGAAAATCTAAAATTCAAAAGTCTATTATAACATCAAGAATAAGTCACTCTCCACCTCTACAGTCTCCATTTTATTGCTGCTGGTTGTGAAGGATCTCTGATCACAAGGATGTAGATGAGGCAAAGGAATGGTTTACATATTCTGTTTTGGTTGCCTGGACTATTTCAGGGTAAAATGAAAATTAAATATACTTACAATGTGCACAGCCCAAGTACAGACAGATAGAGCTTATATTCCTGAGTACAAATAATACCTACAAAATATACCAGGTATGTAACTAAATCAGTCATCGCTTGTGCTCTGTATTACTTAATTGGTGGGAAAAAAAGAGAATTTTTTGGAAGACCTGTTTCACCACTGTGTTCTGCTTGATCATTTATAGGCTTTTCCATTTGGGTTTCCAAATGTTTCTCTGGAATAACGTGTTTCCTTGTGTTCTGCACATCATTTTCTGTTGTGCCTGTGGAGGGCACAGTGGGAGTCAGTCTTTCAGCCAGTTCGCTTTTCACTTTGTCAGCCGTATCTTTCCAGATATTTTCTGCAATGATAAATAAATAAAATGATAGGATAAGACTGCAGACTCTTAGCAGCAGATAAACACATGATCACCACAAATTCACAAAATATCAGTTGAAAATTTTGTCTGGGATCTCACAACCACCATTGATGCATTCTTTTGCTCTGAAAGGGAAGTGCACTATGGTGTGGTGTCAGATACCATCACTATTTTGCTGTCAGTAGGGAAAAGATATTTCTATGTGAATCTTTAGTACTGCCAGTCTTCTTGCTGGCAGCTGCTATAGAACACAAGTAATGCATTTCTAGAGAAGTGAGAAATAATGGCTCTATCCAGCACATTCCAGTGACCATCCGTTATCTGCACACTGTGTACTATCACCTCACCTTACTTCAGACAGATGATATTAAATACAAAGAAACACCAAACACTGATATAACTGCACTTAGTTCTCCAGGTAGCACATGCTTACGAATATTCTCTTTTTTCTTTTCTGGTGTAGGTAAAAAGCCATCACTCAGCTTCCTTGAAGTCTGTGTTTTCTGTTTTGCTCTGTATATTTTTGGTTCCTGGATCCATGCATGCTTCATTGCTTCATCGGGAGTCATGCGCAGCGCAGGTTCCCACCTTAAATCCATGGTAGACAAATAGTTATTCGACTGTTTCTAGCTGAAAATTAGTTTAAGTCAAAAGATTCAGTATTGTCTTCTGAAAGTCAGTTCATGAGGATATTTTTTGAAACAAAAGAATTTTAATTGAAAGCAAGGAAAAAATCTTACGTGATCTTCTCCTTCCTTCAAAACTTTTTATTTACTTCAGCACTGTGTGCTTTGCTGATCAAACCCTCTGCAGCATCAAACCATTTTTAATATGCAGTTCACGGTGTTATTTGAATATTTGTTTCAAGGTTTTCACATTCTGACAATGCAAGCTCCAAGAAAAGAAACATAAATGGGACATAGGGTAATTCATTAAAAGATATGTCTTCCCTAATTTAACCGCACCTGAAACTACTGTAGAGACTTTGTGTAACAAAACTCAAGTGAGATCTTATTATGGAAATGAAAGGTGATTTTTTTTTTTTTCAAAATCTCTACATTGACTTTATCCTCTCACAGGTTTCATTCACTCAGTTCTCCCACCCACATACTCACAAGTACCAAGTGTTCTGACCAAGACCACTTGTGTGTCATGCAAAAGACAAGGGTTGTCAGCTACTGAGTCGTCATCACATCTCTGGAGTTCGTCTTGACTGGTGATGACATACTAGTCTTTGGACAGATCTTTTACATCCTTTCGGAGTCACCTGCTGTTTGGGCACGGTCCTTCAGATCAGAACCTTGCTGACTTCAGTCTCCATAAACGTTAGGCAAGGTAGCTATTCAAGGTCTGGTTTAACTTGTGTTTTGGAATATATGTTTGTTTTCCTTTCAGGCTAACAGGAAACTGCAGGGCATATGTGATATTCTGCAACCTTGTTGCCATGCAATTGAGATTTTTCAGTGCTGGTCACCTGTGCTGTGGTCTCCCCAGTGTGCAGCTTTCCTGGCTGTGACACAGACAACACACTCCCCAGTTTTACAGGTGGAAGCAGTGCCCTTTGTTACCAATACGTACCAGTCTTTCCACCCCTGTTCAGCTTTTTCTTCCACTGCTCAAACACACGTACATTTCCATTCGTACTGCATTCATACCAAACCTAGTATTTCTGTTACTAATTTCTATATCAGTTGCAGACTATTTCGTTCTGATTTGTCTAATCTCAGTGCTGTCCAGAGCTGTACAGGAATAATGTAGGAAAACAAGCAGATTCTTGTCATCACAAAAGCAGAGTGAATTATTTTTTTGTCTGATGTTTTCATCCACAAACTAGGTCTCTACAAGTTGAACAAAACTATTTGTGACATCATGGCAAACTTATCAGGCGGCTTTGGACAGACACAGATTGGCAAATGAAAAAGACAAAATTCTTTTTGTATCAAAATGAGTTTTCATTTCAAACCTTACTTCATTCCTTTGAAAATTTAACAATCCCAACATAAAACATTTTTTCCTGTGTGACCTGAAATGACTTGTTTACAATTTTTTTGCTTCACTGAAATTATTTTCTAAATGTTCTGATTCAGCCAGCGAACCAAAATGGATCAATGGTTCATACAGATTTAGCAAGCAGAGAATCTTAAAAGCAACCTTCTTGTGAAACAGAGGGATGATTTTTTTTTTTTTTCATGTAACTACAAGTTAGCATGGATTTCTTTAGGAAAGTACTACTGAACTGTTAGAAAGAAACTTACAGTCAGCTCTAAATAAGATACAAAATATTAGCCTTGCATAAGATAGGTAACACTGGAAAAGGTATGGAACCAGCTTCTGCTGCCATAACGTGGTACACATTGGGATCCAAGCTCACCCCGACAGCATTACTGCACCTATTGAAGAGTATTAAAGTACTTAAAGCAACCAGACAAAAGTTTGTTCCTGCATGCTCAGTCTTTTAGTTTGATGGATGAATAAAACCTCTTTAGTAGCCATCTCCCAAGCAAAAAGACCTATCAGTAAAATGACACCTCACATCAGCAGGGTCCATGGAGTCCCACCCTGTAAAATCCTTAGTGACCTGACCGCCTTGGAAAAGACACATGATCATGTTTGAGCCATGAAATAGTTTGCTTCTCCCACAGTACTTCATTTATTAAAAAGTGCCATTTACTTTGTGATCACAGATAATACGCTGGTGACACTAAATCACGTCTCTCTTCCCCCACACAAACACACAGACACTTTGCCACTGACACTCTCACCGTGAGTGTGGTTTGCTATTGGACCAGGTTGTCCCAAGAGGCTGTGGATCTTCCTCTTTGGAGGTACTCAGCACCCGACCAGACAAGGTCCTGAGCAACCTGCTCCAAGTTTGCTCTGCTTTGAGTGGGAGGGTGGGCTAGATGACTTCCAGAGGTCCCTTCCAACCTAAATTATTCTGTGATACTACGTAAAAAGTTCCTGGCATAGAGGAACTGTGGGATTTCTACCTTGTGTGAAGAAAGTTAACAATTACATGTTATTTGCATTTAGCAGTTTACAAAAATGTGCAAACCATCAATTTCCTTTAAGAAAACAGCTGTGGGCCACTTGTCATGATAGCAAAATCCTTGACTGGAGTAAAGTCAACAATTTATCCTAGAAATGACAGGATCTGAGACTTATTAGACCCTTCTGGCCTTCTGAGGTCCGGTGATTTATAAAAATCTATTCCAATCAAGAAAAATACTGTCTATCAAATAATTCTTGAAATGTGCAATGTGACTGCTGTCAATGAAAAATAAGTATAACGATGATAAAGAGAAAAAGGGCTTAAATCAGCATGTAATCTACAAGGTAACACTCTGGTAACTGCGCTAAGTAATTCTCCATGCTAACCACCACAGTCAAGGAGAAGCAAGGAAACAATACCATTGATTCTGGGGTGGAGACATGGCTGAATGTACTTTGCCTTTTTATCCTCTGCTAAGGGGGAGGCGTATGGTCTATTGGAACTAAAAAGAGTCTAATCTCATCCAAGGGAATGTGCATGCAAAGAGCAAATCTTTGTAAGCAGATATTCAAAGAAGCAGAACTGTTTTCATACATATACCACAGTGTATTGCCTGATTGCCGTTTCCAAGGCCTAGCACAGAAAATACGCTCAAGACATTCAAGCCAGCTAAGTCAGCTCCAAATACAACTCCTGCTGGAGGAAATTGGAAGACTTTCTTCCCACCAGAGTGGGAGTTAGATTTAAGTACAAAACCAAACTTCTATCTCCAGATATGCACTGCCTTGGGACACTGCATTGCCATTACCTATGTTATGTGAATGAACCTTTATCTGATAAAACAGAAAGGATTTCATACAAAGGCCTCAATGGGTAAAAAACATTTAGAGTTTAGTCTCCAGCGTCAGAAGAAGATCTGGGTTTAGGTATGATGATGTCAGCTTTCTTTTGTACCTTGGACTAATCCCATATAGTCTTTCTGTGCATTGATTTCTACCTGTAATAAGCTATGAATAATAGCAATAGTTATCCAAATGCTATCATGTGGAAAAAACAAACAAACAAACAAACAAACTAAAAAAAACCCAACAACAGATACAAAGATTTTAAAGGCACAAGAGAATGAAAGCAAAGCCAAAACTAGCTTGCTGCATATAAGTCAAAACTATGAACTCACATTAGACATCCTTTCAGAAAGTCCAAGAAACCAGCATCATGGGTTTTCAGCACTGTGCTTAGGTCCTTGGAGTCTGGGCATCTCTTTTTTCCCTTGCTGTTAGTTATGGATTTAGGAAAACCTTTGGAATCTTAAAAAAAGGAAAGATATGCTCAAAAAATTATGTTAAAAATCCTCACCAAATATTTAAGAGAATTGCAAAACCAGTACCCATATCCATCCCACTAACTCCGGTTTTGCCCTGTTGGACTGATAGTCTGCCAGCGTTGTGGCAAACAATATTGGTTACATCCTGGCGACTGCATCCTACACTGTGTTTTTTTGTTCATTTTGTGTAATTTCCAAAACCACATTATACACAGAGGAATGAACTTAATGTAAATTAGTTCCCAAAGCCCACTGCGTCACTTTTAGCAATAATATTTTTTAAGAAGTGACAGTGGAATGGATTTCCCAATCCCTTTGCTATCACCTTGGCAATGAGAGGCCCATAAGACATGATGTGCACAGCACCAGGTTCATTTGTAGGCCTCATGTTACCCTTCTGCTTCTCCTTAATACCTCTTCCTGAAAGAAGTTTTGTCAGCTAAGAAGCAGCTAAGGTTCACTGGCCCTACTCTCTACCAGTGCTATTAACTAGCAGGAAGGAATCCGGTAAGGACAAAAAATCTGAAGCAGTTACCAAAGAATGTTCGCTTCCTTGATGCAGCCTGGATAAAATCAGCTGGTGGAAGACCCAATACCTTCAACATAGAAAATGAATTCACGGAGTTACTCCTCATTTCATAAACATACATAACAACTATCAGGAGATCTGTGGTATTTCACCCTCCATTTGAAAAGAAGTTGAATGTCGCAATTCACTGTGAAATGTCTACAAACCATTTCCTCTTGTGCTATTTATTGTGGAAGGAATGGAGGGATTCCTTAGAGCTGTCTGCACACACAAAATGTGATCTTATAAAGGATGACATGAAGGGGATCTTCACTACCACAGAAGCCTCTAAGAACAAGCATCTCTGTTAATGACAGCTGTTGTAGGAGGTCACATGGACAGATTCTGACTTTGAAAAATCTTATACAAACTAGCATGGCACTAGAAGGATCAGAACCTGGGCCTGCGTTCAGCGTCAGGTTGCAGTTTAGTGATTGGTATGGAGTAAGTAACTAACTTGCTTTCATAGGTCAGTTTTGCACCTACTCTAACATTTGCACTGGGTAGGTGATCCAGGACTGGAGATATTACAGTACATTCCCAAAACTCTCTGAAAAACATTTACAAAGATGATAGAGCCAAGCCCCTTTGTAGGAGCAGACAGTATAAGAAGGGGCAACATCCACAAGTTGTGGCTTGAGAAGTGCAGGGTGACTATTAGGAATAACTTTTTCACCAGGAGAGTAGAGCAGCACTTGAGCAGGTCACCCAGTGGGTTTGTACTCAAGCCTTTGAGGTTTTCCAGATTTGCTAGACAAAGCCACAGCTGACTCCTCAAATGTTAGAAAGATCTCTCTCTCAGCAAGAGTTAGGACTAAAGAGAACCAATTTGACCAACGCATATTTGATTTCTAAGCAAAGAGGAGCCTGTTGTAATTTGGATTGTTTTTCCTTCCCCTTAGACATGCTTCTGTTCTAACTGCTCTGTACAAATTCTGACCAGTTTAAAATATGTTTCCTTCAGAAGGAAGACAGTGAGTGTACAAAGCAGTGTTTGGCACATAAAACGAAAATAACAGTTTTGCATTAGAACCCATCCTCTCAAAGAGGCCTTTGGCTGTAATAAACCTCCCTCTAAAAAGCCAGCCCATAGCCAATTATATTTCATTATCTCTTGACATTTCTCTTTGTTGCTGGCAGTGTAGTTTATCAAATGAGTATGCAATTCAAAAGACAATCTCAAAAGTTACCTCCATGATGCAGGCAAGTTGGTCAACTTCATTTTCCCCTGGAAACAGTGGGTAGCCTGTGTAAAGCTCAGCTATGATACAGCCTAAGCTCCACATATCAACAGCCATAGCGTAAGGATGACCAAGAATCACTTCAGGCGAGCGATAAAAACGGCTCTGGACATAGGTGTACACTATATCAAAAAAGAAAATTAGACAAGAAGCAAAATATCATAATTGGGACAGAAACGTGGATTCCAGATTTCACAGAAAAGTGAAATACATGTTCAGGCATCATATATCTACTCTATCCATTAGCTGGCATTGAGGGATTGCTCACAGAGGCTCTGAAAACCTTTTCTAATCCCATCCTAAAATCACTGGCTGATATGCTTTCCGCTATTCCATTTGGAAATTGTTCTTCAACAAGCTTCCCTGAAAGAAATAATTCTACTAAAGCTGTGATTCAGCTTACTCCATGTTCATTTTCCGATTTGGAGGGCTTCCCCTTGCATCAATCAATAGTTCTTCATTATCACAGGCTTGCACTGTAGGAAATACTGGTTTCACTGACACATAGGGAAAATCTCCTACTGCCTTCTGATTTCCCTGTTAACGCATTATAGCCCCACAGCAGATGTCAAAAGATCTCATTCCAAGATTGGGACTCAGCATAGTGAGTAGACAAATTCTTTCACCTCTTGTCATTCAGACAATTGAACAAGGTTACAGCATGCAAGCTCTTTTATTTTCTTATTCCTTCTCTCTCTGATGGTCACTTTGTTTATATTTCTGCACTTCTTTGCATCCCCACATATTCAACATCTTTCTGGAAGGAAAGCACCCTGAAAACTAAGTGCTGCACAGTACGTGATCTCACCAAATCTACAGTTAGAGAGTACCGTGGCGGCAATCTGTGCCCTTGTGCGTTTGACCACCTGCATAACTGTTGTCTGCTTTTTGTCATTCTTGTCACAAATAAATAGCTGACTTCTTGTTTTCTACTCTCTAATCCTGTACCACTTTGAGCGTTGTACCAATTCTTGTTTCAGCTGACAGAGTCTCCTCAGTCATGCTCCATCTTTCTTTTCACTTGTTTTGTGTTTCCATTTGTTACTCTCCACAAATATTTCAGGCTGCATCTCAGATTACATTCTACTCTAACATGGGCAAACCTGAAGTGATCATGCACTCCTACAAAACTGGGATGTAAATCTAATGGTCTGAATCCCAAAATGTAGATGAACAGGTTTGGCTCAGCTTAAATAACAATCTTCCATAGGAAAAATATAAGCCATTTAAGATTAGTTTTATTTTTCTAAGTTAATAAAACGCAGCGCAGGTTTCTTTCTTGGGTTTCGTTTTTTTGTTGTTGTGTTTGGGTTTTTTAACAGATGATATTTACATTCCTAATGATGATTTCATTCTTGCTTTACAATATGTCTATTAATGTTAAGATTTATTGTTAGGTGGATTTTTATACATTCATTTCTCCTTTAAAAATGTTGTTCTTGTTATCTCCTGCACATTCTACTTAAATCCTGAATAGAAAAAAAAAAAAACTGACCTTAGACTTTCTAAACTAAAAGCATAGTTCCCATTTCCCCTGTTGTATTCATCCAAAAAGTACCAATTATAATTTAACCATCCCACTGAGAAAGGCTCTCTGGACCAGATAACCCCCTTGTTAAGTGAAGTATTGGAATTATCCTCATAGGCCTATTTCAGCTAACCACTCTTGCAAATGCAATCCTGATTTCAACAGGAGTAGAGGAGCTGATCAGGCTTGGGATAAAGAAAAAGCACGGTAATAGCTTACTTGTCTCCTACCAGTATTTCTTCCACAACCAGTGGCTGAACAGTTCATCAGATTCTAATTAGGGGCATAGGTCACTATATTAGCTCAATCAAAGAAATAGTTTTTCCACATTATTTGAAATTAAGAAAGCTTATTAAGAAAATTACATCAACTTGACTTTTCTGCAAACCTCTTTGGTGTTCATAGCAGCTTGATCCAAAATCAATAACTTTAACTGAACCTTGGCCTTTGTGGTATAATAATATGTTCTCCTAAAGAGAAAAAAAAAAAATCACAGGGAAAAAAGGGGTTTAACACCACATTAGGTTAGCGAACACTTTGAAAAACAAGCAATGCATAACACATTGGGTTTACAATTATCTGCATAATAAAAGCTTCAAAATACAACTTCCTTGGGAATGCATTTGCTAACATGAGTAGGCATCCGATAATGTGCAATTAACCAAAGCAGAGGGGAGATTTGTAAAGGTACCCAGTTTGAAGGTTAGCTAGACGGGGACACCAGCGCCTCACATACAAGCCAAGCCACTGCACCGTGCAGTGTGTGGTGCTGTCAAGGCAGCAGCCAGCGAGAACGCTTGCCGTGTGAGCGGAGCGAGTTCCCCATACTCATTGTGGTTAAGCCAGTAAAAGGCAAACTGCATCTGTTTGCACGCTGTGCTAAATTAACCAGAACCATCCTTTTGTAACCACAGAAAGCCCCATGAATGAGTCGTACTTCACAGTTCTTCCTTCCACTGCTTTCAACTTTCTCCAGACTCTCTGTAAGCATCTACCTCTCTCCACCTCACAACTGTGCGATGCAGAGATCCCAAGGTAGTGATGAACAGCAATGGTAGGGTCCTATGGATTATTAGCTGGATGCAGATGGGCACAGCACTGTGCACCCACAATTCCAGCTTGAGAAGCGATTCTTAAACAGCTCACTCAGGCATATTTGCACTGATGAGTAAACATAGCCTATTAGCTCTCTTCTGCAGAGTTGAATTGTATCCTCATTAAAAATCTATCTAAATCAAAGATTTCCTTTGATTTCCTTTCTGATCGTACAGTCTTCTCTACTTCTCAGCAGAGAGATGGCTACCTTTATCAACCAGTTTTAAAGTGATTATATGTCAAAGCTTTGAAGGACTGAGCAGTTCCCAGGGTGATGCCAAATAATGACAAAGTAGTTTCTTGGGTAATTAGTGGAGTCATAAGGAAATACTGTGCGTGACAGGAGGGAGAAGCTGCTGCTGCTGCAAGTCAAGGCAAGGTCTGACTTCCACTACCCACGTGCTCTTGGTTCTGTTACGGGAAGAAGCATCCTCTCTCTGCAGCTAGCTATGCCTTCATGCTCATGATAGGACTCTGTCACTAATACCAAATCTCTCACAATGCAAGGGAGTGAATTAACTGCAAAACCAGGTGCTAGGGGTAGTGATTACCTAGCATTAAGTCCAGAGAAACTCCATACTCTACCTTATGTTGAGAAATATCATAGGAGGCAGACGGAATAATAGATGCAAGTTTCAGGCAACATAAATTAAATTCATGAAACTGTACAATTGTAGAATGAGAACAAAATTCTCTTAGTTAACTCACTAAATGTTCACTAATACGTTACTCTATTTAAATACAGACTGCACTCATTTATCTTGCCAACCTCATTCCTTGTCGGTGGCTGCCTGGAAACAGATTTCCCGTTGGACTAATTGTTTCTGATTAAGATATTTTGATTATCTGGCAAACCTCACTTCTCACTGCAAATTGGTCTGGCAAAGATGTTGGCAAGACAATAGGTACAGACAGTGTGTGACTCTTCAGACTTCTGAGTCAAGATACATTACACAAAGTCAGAGCAGAATTTCATCCTTAGCATTTTTACTTGAGAGCTTATTTATTTATTTATTGGTTCCTTTGGAGTTTTGAAAAAGAAATCAAGAGAAACATTCACCTGAAATGAAAACAGAATTAAAATACTTCAGAAATCTCAGAAAATTGCAAAAAAAATTAAGACTGGGGCTTAAGGAGAATGGAAATGTTTCACCTAGCATGAATGATTAGCAGATATAGCAGCAGGAACTGGATCATGTACGTTCCTCCAGAAACAGGTGAGCACCCTAAATACTGTACTATAGAATTGCTTTGTCATTTACTAGGCTACTTAAGTTTATCGTTATGCATATGAAATTAAATAGACTTAATAGGATAACCTGAAACAGGCTGCCTTGTGAATATCTCCTTGCATTATAATGTCCCCGATATTGAAATACTTAATTTCACAAGTACTTTTTTCTTTCTCTAAGCAAAGTCATTACCTGAAATTGATTCATACTTGCATAGGCTTTGGCAACCAGATAATCTCATATAATACTGCAGTGAATGAACTGAATCAATGGAAAGAATCACTCGACTCTAGTACTAACATAGTCTGAAATAAATGATAGCTTCTGTACAAATACCCCACTGGGTTTTAAGGATTCTTCTGAGAGTTCCTCTCAATCAATAAAAAATAGGATGAAGCTAATGTATTCTGTACAGAATAACAGGTTATGAAATGACTGTACTTACAGGCTTCAGATCACAGTGAATGATTCTTTCCTGGTAGAGCACTTGTAAACATCTGAGCACACACTGAGTGAAGTGTCGAATTAAAGACAAACTGAAACCTTGGAAATTGTTCTTTTTGATCAACTCATACAAATTTATTCTGCGGGGGTTGTGGGGGTGGAAGAAGAAGAAGACAGAATGCAAAAAAAAAGAGATTAGGGAACTTACTTTTAAAGGCATGGTTAGTTTATAGTGTATTTAGCCTGTCTTCCTACATGAGGGAGGATGCATGCAGAAGAAAATGACTTAGCCGTTTTCCTCCTTGAGAATGCTGTTCTGCATGTAATCTGCACAAACATCTCCCCGAGCCTCCAGATCTAAAGAAGTCACAATGTCAGTGGACTCGCTTGCTTGCTAAACTCTGTGCTATGTTACGCAGCTGTGCGGATTTTCACCAAGAACAACTATCAACCAGGAACTGCGAGAAATAAATTTTCTTCAGTATCCTTTCGCTCTCGTTTGTCTTTGCTTCGGCACCTTGTGTAAATCCTTTTCATCTAAAGCGTCTTTAATCAGCAGTAAAACTTTCTAGACAAACACCCCCACAAATTCAGGTCTCGTTAGGTTTTTACGTCCCTCCTGCCACCATCACCTCTCACCAGGGCATTACACCATCTCGCTAACTTCTGCCAAGCGCGGCTGGCAACACGCGAGCGCTGCCCTGAGACCCCCAGGGCCCCGACGGCCCTGCCCGGCACCCTGGGGTTCCCCCCACCTACCCACACCCCAGCACCCCACCTCAGCCCCCCCAGGGCCATCAACCCCTGCTCCAGCAACCCCACCGCAGGGCTGGTCTCCGGCTCCCCACAGCCCTGCTAGGGGCCCAGCCGAGCCTCAGGCCCACCACCCAGCCCAGCCTCGGCCCATCCATCCCCATACCCAGGGCCGGGGCTACCCCGGTGCCCCCCATGGTTGCCCTGCTCCTGGCTGCCAGGCCCTGCCCTGACGGACTCCAGGGAGCCCCCATAGCTCCCAGTGCCAGAGCCCCGGGGACCCCCCAGCCTGGTCTGCGCCCCGACCAGCGCCGAGCGCGGTCGTTCTTGGGAGGAGGGAATGGCTACGGAAGGGACGCGCGAGCGCGTCCTCAGCGGCGTGACCTCGGGACGTGTCCTCGGCAGGACCGCGGGCGCCTGCGAGGAGGACACGAACCGCGGCAGCTTTCTGCCTTCGCTGTCAGGCACGGCCTGTTCCTTCAGAAGTAAATGAAGTTACCAGGACTCGATGGGGAAGAGAGTTCACAAATTAAGGGGTTTTCACTGTGTTTTAGAAGCAATGCAAATTTTACCAGGTAACGAATTTTATATGACAACCAGTCTTCAACCCTTCTGTAAAGAGCTGAACACGGTGGCTATCCCGTGAACATTTTCCTATGAGTTTCCATAGAGGCTTTCTGAAAAGACTGGTCTGTGTCTTCTCTGGAGAGGAGTCAACTCTTATCCCTGTGTGTCTGTGAGCAACAGACTCACGTGCAGCAACACGATGAATTTAGGTCTCTTTGAGGTCAAGCCTTCCATATGATGATGAATCTTCAGCAAGGGCTATAACACGTGCAGCAGTAGGGGGCTTTACTTTAAAGGATGGGGAACTGTGGGTAACCTCCATAATTCCAGTTTGATGCCCTGATTACAAGGAGGCTGGTGAATAAAATGATCTGACTTCTATAACATTTCTCCAAAATTCCTCCTAAGATGTGTCCTGCAGCACAGGTTCATAGAAAGCAAGAAGAAGCTATCTTTTTAAGTTATCTAATATTATTCATATTTATATACCCTGAAGTTTACCAGTCCTGAATTCATTGTTCTACTCTTTTCCCCATAGGTCTTTCAGGGAAGAAGACTTCAACACAAAGCACAGAAAATAAGGGTGGATCATGTCATTGTGTGAAGTCTGAACGGGGCCCTTTTCAGTTCACCTTTGGTGATCAAAGGCTCAGTTATGCAGTCTTTATTTAGACAGTATTCCTTTCTTCTAACATTGAGCTGCAAGTTCTTCCGAAGAAGACATAAAAATTAAAGCTTGTAAGGCACAAGATCTACAATGCTCCTTAAGATTTGTGTAAAGGAAAATATACTTTACCCCAGCAGTTCAAAGGAAATACAGAAGTGATTGCGGAAGTAGAAGTATTCCTTCATGTGGATGATATTGTGAGTATCGTCTTTGTCCTTCTTCAGGAGAGCATCAAGGATCTTCACTTCTACCAAAGCCTGGCTGTGAAATCTAAAATATCACATGACGTAGGAATAGTAACATTAACACAGTCTAGCGTTTGTAGAAATACAAATGCTATAAACACCACAATCTTACTGTAAACTCACCATGTGGGACAATGATTAAAAATTTACCATTCGCCCCTGTTAGCTACTGTAACTTTGATTCATTATGTTGTTTCCTAGTCTAAATATACTGGCCTTACATAACACTTAAGAGTATGATTTTGACTTGTCTGAAAAATGTTTTAATGAAAAAGTTTCAAATGAGAATCCAGACTAAAATCCTAGTGCTCTCGAAGTCCATAGGAGTGCTTCTGTTTACTCGAACAGGGCTGTATTTCACAACTACCACAGTAAGACAGTCAGTTTTGAAGAGCATCTTTACATTTAGTGTTCACTGAGGGGAAAACTGAACAGCTGAAACTCTGTTTCTGGAGTCAACAGCATCGTTCTCATCTGCTTCATTGACTCTGGTTCAAGCTAAACTCAACTGAAAATTCGTAACCGGTCACATAACAAGAAGAGGTTGCTTAGGACCATAGTGTAGAATTTTTCATGTTAAAATGAGAGACTGGAGCCGCCCAGCATATTCCTGTGGTTTTGGAGTCTTGTGGGGGAACGTAGGCTCTCGGCTCTCAGCATGCAGGACTGGTTACCGGGGCTGTGTATTAACGGTGTCGCTGATACAGAGACCTCCTTGTAAGTCCAGAAAAACTGTGCCTGCTTTCATAGACTGTGTCTCCACTGGGTCCAGGCCAATTCTGAGTCCCTGACATCACCTTTCCTCACTCTGTTCCCACTGTGTTTAATGAAAGTCTGATGTACAGGGGCTTTGATTTTGCTTTGTTCACGTTATCCCAGATTGTCACTGCCTATATATCAAAGAACTGATTGTACTGCTTTAAAGTCAACAGATGTCTTACCTTTTCTTATTTCTTATTATTTTCAGTGCCACTAATTCATTGGTTTTATGATCCAAGCATTTAGCCACCTGCCCAAATGACCCTTTCCCAATGACCTCCAACACTTCATATCGGTATGCAATATGGTCGTGTAAAACCTTCAAAAGGAAACAAATAGGTCAGATTCAAATAGTACAACAACGATCAGGCTTTGAAGCAGTTCGTGTGTGTGTGAGTTTACTGTCTATGAAAGATGTTGGACTGGTAGCAAGTGAAGTCTCCATTAAACAAGGGCGACAGAGAAAATAACAAGTGCTTGCTTCATTAATCCACCTACCTTGCATCAGTCCTGAATGAGATGCAAAATGGGTCTCCCTTTAGGATTCTCTGCTGAGCTTTGAAGTGATTGGTACTAATGTTTTCACCATGTGAATATTTATCTTCTAGAAACAACATTTATCTCACATAGATCACTTAAGAGTTGGCAGACAGTCACTACAAACTTATTGAGCTGAAAATGAATACCATAATTTTTCCACTTACCTTTAAGTAGGAGCCATGCTCATCATCGTAACAATTATTATTCTGGGTTTCAGGCAAACCTTCAATCTTTTTAGCTTCCAGCCCAAGAAACCATAGCTCTGTATAATTGAAAATTTCTTTTTGCTCATAGACTGTTAACTGGTTTCTAAAATTTTTCAAGGCTTCTAAATCAGAAAACAAGAATATAAAACCAAAAATCAATAAAATGTCAGAAACCTGATGGCAGATTGCTTTTACAATGGAACATTTTACAGTGGACCATGCCACTTCAAGCAGGAGACCGAGTAGCTGGCTGTTAGAGGTCCCTTCCAATCAACATTTCTGTGATTCTACAATGTTGACATTTTGCATGCATTTATGTTTCTTCTTTCTTTCTCTGACTTACAGTATTATGTTCAACAAAGCATTCATCATCTGTTAGCAAGACTTTTAAGAGAGCTTAGGTAAAAATTATTTCATTCTGAGCAAAGTTATGTACCTAGATGTTTTTGAAAATCCCATCTGTTATCTATCTGCTTCAGCAAGCTTCATAGCTTACATAAAAAAATTGTATGTTTTTATTGGTTTGATTGTCATGTTTATAAAATGGCAGTAAGCTTTAGTTAACCAAAGCTTTCAAGTACTTGTTTTTCTGATAGAAAATGTCAAGTTTAGATGCATGAGGTTAGGAATTAAATGGGGCCCAAATCTGCCATTCTCCTAGTTCTGATTCTTCCTGCATAGAAATATTTCAGCTACCCTAACACCTCCACTTATATCATTTAAATCTAGATAAATAATCAGACGGTAGCATTACAAATCAACCTGTTCTCTAGGCACACATGTGGGTGTTTTGTTGAGCGGTGGCAGATCTTCATCCACTAATGCAGGGATGCTAAATCACTTCAAAGCAAAAGGCCACTACTTTTTTTTTTCCTAGACTCCTTCTAAAAATAGATTAACTCTGCCAGAAACTTTCTAGATCTGAGAACTCCCAAAATGCAATTTAGCCCACATAGATAAAATGTGACACAGCTACAAGCAAGTGGGAAAAGTGTTTTATCACTGTAATAGAATATTGCTGTCACCTACCTAACCTGTCACAAGTCTTAGACAAATATACATTCTTTTGTATAAGGCATACTTCTCTTATTTATATATTTGTGTTAGTCTGTTCATTCTCCTATTGCGTATGTCCTCAAGTATGACTTTTAGAAATCACTGAGCCCATCCATATTGCTGTCCTCCAAATTGTTTGTTAAATGTTTCAGTGACCATTTAGCGTGGGACCTCTGGTCACCAAGTATCCTGACTGCATACACTCCTTATCTGTGCAGGCAGCCTGTCACTCCAGTCTTTTCAGCATGTTCTGTTATATTCTACCTGAAGCTGTCATAGGCAGTTTGACACTGATGCTGGTGCTTTCCAGTTCTGATGGTTTTGTCTGGGCTCTGCTATCACTTTCAGGAAGACTGTCTGGAAGGTTAAATTGGGAAAAATTGCCTTGAGTTCCGTTTTCCTGCCAAGAAAAAAAAAAAGAAAAAAAAAAGGTAAGTTTTGTTTCCAGGTATTTTCATGAACATTCAGCTGATCTGCAATTATATAAATATATACAAAAATATATTAAAAAATGCTACATTCCCAAAGACAAAGCTGCAAGATATTTATTTTTGATTTCTTGAGTGATCTCTATGTCAATTTTGTGCTGAGACAGAGCAAGCATGCTTGGCGACTAGGATGCCCTACTTACCCAGAGAGTAAATTCTGCCAATAGCACTAGATGCTATTGGACCAGGAAAGATAAATCTCTAAATAAGAAAAGGAGGTTCATCTTCCAGGTTCATACAATACATGGGCTCTCACTTTCTATAAATGCTACAAACTGCTACGGTTTGGTTAAGTTGCAGTAACTCACATGAGCCAGTACAGAGGGCAGGAAGGATAGTCTAATAGGCATTATCTATCTCGGATTTCTATGTGGGCACATCGCTGGAGAGTTGTGCTAGAAACCTTGAGATTGCTTGTGCAGCCTTGCAGAACTGCAGAGACACCAGCTTGGGTCTGCACACATACACATGTACAACAGAAACATCAAGTTTGCTATGAATGGGGAATGAATAGGCCTATGTGGGTGCAGAAGCACTGGAGGGAAGAAATTGCAGAAGAAAGGATATAAAGATGTCACCTATATCAGCAGGTGATCGAGTTCCCAGCACATGTAGATTCTCAGGGCTCCCAGAATGGGAAAACAAAGGACAGACCACAGAATCAAGCCACGAAGAGATGATGGAGGGTTGGAGATAAAAAAGCACCAGCTAAGGAGACAGAAGACAATGTGCTCTGGGATAAGGATGTAGAGTGTGGGGGCCCAGGCCATGTTCTCCTCAATCCCTTCATTGAGGGGAACAGACTCAGCTGGAGATGATGCATCCAGTGGATCCATACCTGGCTGAAGCTACAGAGCGAGCTATGGCTTCTACGAATGTGGGATGAGGAACAAGAACTGCTGAGCAGAAACAGGATCCATCTGATGAAGCAGCGCAAAAGTGTTTGCAAAGAGCTTTGCTAACATAGTGAAGGCAAACATCACACCTACCTTCAAAAAGGGCAAGAAAAAGGCTTCAGGGAACTACAAGCTGCTCAGCTTTAGCTCAATCCCTGTCAGAGCTATGGAACAATTCCTCTTGGAAACCATTTCCAACAAAATGAAAGACAAGAGGTTGATTTGGAACAGCCAGTATGGATTTGCCAACATAAGTTGTGAGCAAACGGTGTCTGAACAACTCGATTGCCTTCGCTGATGAAGTGACTTGCTTGGCCGATAAGAGAAAAGCGGTGGACATTGAATACTTTGACTTCAGCAGGGCCTGTGACACTGTCTCCCACTGTATGCTCGAAGCCCAAAGAGTGAGACATGAACTGGATAAATGGATCAGAATGTGAGTGGAAAATGGGCTGGATGGTCAGGTTCCAAGGACTGTGATCAGTGCGAACAGGTTACTAGTGACATCCCTCAGGGATCGGTACTAAGGCCAGTACAGTTTAGTGTCTTTATTAATGACATGGACAATGGATGAGTTCACTCTCTCAAATTTGCAGACCACAGCAGGGTTGCTGTCCAAAGGGACTTCAGCAGCCTGGAAAAATGGGCTACGGGTATCTTCTGAAGTTGAATGAAGACAAAAGTTAAGTCCTGCACCTGGAACAGTATATACCCATGCAACAGGACAGGTTGGGGGAGAACTGAAAGGATGCAGCTTTGCAGGGAAGGGCCTGACACCAACCTGAATATTACGGATGCACGCAGGTCGGGGTGGGGGGAGTGTGTACTGCCACACTGATGTAGCAGCATGCTCTTACAGAAAACAAAACCCAGGTTGTATTAGCAAGAGGAAAGCCAGCAGGGTGGGAGAAGTGATCTCCCCCTCTGTTCAGCATTTGTGAGACCACACTGGGAGTACTGTGTCTAGTCTGGGGTCTCCCAGTACAAGAAAGACATTGACCAAGTGGAGAGAATTCAGGGGAGAGGTCAGGGGATGATCAGGAGCCTGGAGCCCGTGATGTGCAAGGAGAGGCTGCAGGAGATCCATTTGTTCAGCCTGCAGAAGAGGAAGCTTCAGGAGTGATCTTACTGACCTGTAGTTACTTGGCAGGATGGTATAGAGAAAGCAAAGCCAGACTCTTCTCAGAGGTGCATGGTTCTAGGACAAGATGGGTATGTGGCTAAAGGATACAAGTTGCAGCACAGGAAATGCTGATTAGATATTAGGAGAGACATTTTTTACCATGAGAGTGGTTCACTATTGCAACAGGTTGCCCTGAGAAGCTGTGGACTCTCCAACATTTGAGATATCCAGAACCCAGCTGGACAAGGCCCTGAGCAACCTGCTCCAAGTTTGCTCTGCTTTGAGTGGGAGGATGGGCTAGATGTCTTCCAGAGGTCCCTTCCAACCTAAATTATTCCTTAATTTATTTATAATTTCTCATGCCTTGAGAAAGTTCTGATGACTCACAGAAGTGGGACAGGATGGAGACACAAAAGATCAGTCTCTTTCAGTGTCAGAAGGGTACAAAAGCCATATTCAATAACTAGCACATGGTTGCCAAGACAAGAACCTAGGTGATGTGATATGGACTAACCAGTGGGCAATCCCAGTCCACCATGTCCTTGCAAGAAGTCCTGTCTGGTACCACTTGGATACATGCATCTTGGTGCTTGTGAATTTTGGGTTAAGAATACGTTAGCGCGAGTGAAAATGGGTCTGTTTTAAAATTAAATCATCTTCCCATACCTGCCTCTAACCTTGCTACCTTTTTTGCAGTATTAACTGCTACAAAAGCAGGGCAACCAGGTGTGAGGGGCACTACTTGAACAGCTCAAGTACAGGTCTGTGCTGACACAGGTCAGACCTACTGCTATCCTGCTGAGCCCCAGCTTGAGAACTCTGCTCTGCCCATCCCAATACACACTCCCTCCATTCAGCAGTGCTGTGTTATTTCTAAGGAAGGGTAAACAAAGAAGGTCTCCAAAACAGACAGCGCATAATCATGCTTTCTTGATTGAAATATTTATTGTCCCTTGGCATTTCTAAGCCAAGCAAAAGGCTTTCTTATTGGTGTTTACACAGCTTCTTATATAAGTATATACATTACATTTAAATAATAGTAATAATAATAATAAACCCCTCTGTAAAATGCTTGGCTCTAATCTTTTCACAGAAAATAAAACAGAGGGATGGTTCATTTTCAGATGCAAAGCTTAATCATTGGCTTTTATAGGAGTTGAGTGCAGGTTTGACTTATGAAGGCCACAGAATTAAGCTTTAAAGAAAATTTAAATTATTTTGGGGACTAACCCATTCCACCTCATCATTCATGCTATTTTGCATCTTGGAGCTTTGACCAATGATACACCCCCCCAACCAAATTAAATAATTTGTAGTAGTAGCAAGCTGCCAGTTTCAAAGTCAAAGTACTTGAGAAGACTCTTGACTTCCCAAACAAAATGCTTTAGGTGGGGACTTCCAGTGCAAGAGATCTGAAAAGACTTCATATCAGAGCCCTATGGAACCTGTCAAATCTCTCAATAAAGCAACTCCATTGAAGAAGAAGAAAGGTGAAAAAGGCAGTGATCAGAGTAGTGGTGGCGAGTAGTGCAGGTCCCCCATTTGTTGGGGAGAGAAACAGCAAAGGAAGAAGAGTACAGACAGGGGATGGACACAGGATTTGGGAAAAAAATGAGAAAGAAGTAATGCCAGAAATGAAGATGACTTCAAAAACTTCCTGTGATGTTGGGTGTCCATTAAAATATCTGGAGATATACACAACCATGCTGGTAAGTAATCTGTCTATTTAACTGCTTGCAGTTCTTCCTATTTTTTTTTTTCTCTTTAACTATGGCAGAAAACAGAAACTGATGCAAATGCTGACACTAAATTATTTCTCTCTTCCCACACATAAACACGCTCGTGACATTTTGCCGCTGACACTCTCTTAGCAGTGCTTAGAGAGAAGCTGATTAACCAGGCAAACAGGAGATGTCTAAGAGCTTTATAACTCACCTGAAGAGAGGGGAGGACATTCTGCAAGCTCTTATTTGTTATCTGAGGCAGGCTGCTTTCAAGGGGGAGAGGGTTTGCAGCATCTGCAACCAAACCATGCTTTGCTTGACCTTCCAGATGTGGGAGGGAAAGAACACCACGACTGACTTTCTAAATAGAAAGCACAAGCAAATATTACATAACGACCTAGCAAGCAATTCTGTGTCACACCCTCGAAAAACAGAGGGATTGAAAACCTTGGAAAATCTGTGTGCTTCACTTCTGACACCTAATGGCGAAGGGGAAAAGAGCAGATACTCAACGGCAGCTCCTAGTTGTACTAATGGGCAGGAGGAGTTTGTCCAGGCAATCGGGCAGCCTGGCACATTTTAGGGCATGAAAGTTTCCCCACAAGAACACCTCCATCCAGCATCAGGGCAGTGACTGCTCCAGCTGGAAAAGGTGGATGGGCTTGGAAACCAAACAGCCGTTCCAGGCAGCAGGACTCCTTTGAGTGGGGAAAGTAAAGCATGTGTAAGGTAATAAGCAGGCAGGAATTATAAATGGCAGGCAATATCATTAGCTATTCCCAGTGGTGGAAGAGAAATTGGGACTGGACTGCTGCCAAACACCAGGGGTGGAGACAGTGGGAGGGTCTTCCCTGCACTGGTTTCCCAATATTCCCCCCCCACCCCCTTTCCCATGGAGTTCACTTTGACCAGGGCCCTTTTTGCACTCCGTGTTAGTGAGGAAAAGGCAAGCTCTGTGCAAACGTTACTGAAAAATAAATGCTTATACTCATTTGAAAACTCCAGGATTATTAGTCCTTTCTTTAAACTTCTCCCGTTTGTTATTTGAAAACATTTCTGTGCCACTCAAACTCAGTCATTTAAGGATGTGGCTTTATGAATGTTTGGACCTCTAATATTCTTGGATATCTAAAGTGAGAAAAATCACACTCTTAGCAGTAAAGAAAATTTTCAAGGTAGACTATTTCTTTGGCAAATAATAAAAAAAATTATTTGAAATAGATCAACTATGCACTATCAAATGCGGAACAAGGTCCAGACAGTTAAGGCTGCAACCCATAGAAGCCAGTGAAATTTTTGCATGGGGGAAGGATAGAAACATATTTGTCAAGCTTTTGACAACAAAGGAAAGGTTTGATATTTTCTCAAAAAGTAAAGGAGCAAAGCTCTCAATCCAACCAACTTGAATGAATAAGTTTTCTTTTCCAATACTACGGAAAAGTCTTTAAAACCTTAGAACAGAGATTCCAGTGGACTTTCTATGAAAGCTTCAAGAAAGAAAAGTGGCTAGGCAGAAGAAATGCCTCAAATGCTGCTGAAGAGCTAGCAAAAACAAAATACTCGCAGGCACTTGGGACAGTCATACAGCTACAGTGGAAATGGAAGAGGACAGGGAGTAAAGGACTTCCCTCTGCTCAGGTTCATTTATTATAAGGGATCTCTTAGAAGACGAGCATTCAGATATTTTTAAAGTCAGCTAAAGAGTCACGTACCTGATGGAAGACTCTGTTGGATCCCAGATGATCTCTCTCTTGAACAGTCAGTTGAGACTGAGAAAATGCATCCACGTGGGAAGACTGCAAACATGAAATGATGCTTTAATAAAAATTATTCTGGAAAAAAAAAAATCCTGAAATCTCTGTATGGTTTCTGTGTTTCTTTCCTTTGCAGCAATGTCTGTGCCAACACAGCATATGAGAGAAGACCACAAAAGCTGCTGAAAATGCGCTACGCTCTAGCAATTCCTTTCCCAGTTGAACAGCTGTTTTGTGGGCAGGTGCAGAGAGAGCTTGCTTTGCTTATTATGCCTCTCAGCATGCTTGATATGCCCATGTGGTCAGCGGAGGGGAAGGGAGGGCCCTTGCTATCCCTAAATATGTGCTCGAAAGCTGACAGTGATTGTGCTTGGAAGGACAGCATTAAACTGCCTCATGTGGTAGATTGTGACCCCATCCATTGTTAATTAACCAGCATTAAACTGGTTCAAGTTGTAGCACAGATTTTATGAAAACACAAATCAATGTTTAAATTTACTGAGATATGGAAAAAAATCCATTGGTTTCAGTGGACAGATAATATTAGCAACAAATACAAAAAAAGAAACATGGGGAAAGTGCTAAAGGGCTCATAATTTTTAGGATTTTGCTGGTGCTTTCAGCATTTTTTTTATAAAGATAAACATGATAAGTAGCACTGTACATTTCTGTCCAAAAACAGACTGCAGGGAATTCCAGCAATCTTTACAATAATTTAGATACTGAAAACTCTGTGGCTAAAGCAGCTTGGAGCTCTGCTCTATAGGCTGGAGTGAACCCCACTGGGTTTGGTCAAAAGTGCTCCCTGGTCCCTGGGCTCTGAGACACAATGTCGTTCCACTCATAGTCAAAAACATTCTTTATCCAAGTGGAGACATCAGTTCCACTATAGAAGTTCTGAAGTTGTAGAACAGCAATATTTTCTCTAGAAGCAGAGGAACTTGGAGCAGGGAACTTCAGAGTTTCAAAATAACATATTTGCAGCCAAAACTATCTTATGGATGTGAGCTGCAGATTAAAAATACTTAAATAAAGCAGCGTGGCATTCCTCATTATCTGTTTTGCAGCCAGGGCTTCCATGGCCTGTACCTATCACACAGTCTTAAATGGGCAGAGCACCTGCTGATGCTAATGTCTTTGCTCTTTGCAATGACTTTTAGCCTATGCAGTGCCAGTATCAGTGCCAGGGGATCACTTTTTAAAGGGCTTCATAATGGACTTCAGTTAGTCCACATGAAAATACGTCTGCATACTGGAGGAGTATGCTTAATGTGTTTTGTACTGGCTAGTGCCATAAAAATCTGCCGGGATGTAGCCTAGCCACACTGGAAGGGCCTCTCTCTGCGCCTGAAAGAAGGGACAACTCCGATTAGACTGCTGCCTCTGGGCCAATATGCTGCATATATATGGAGGAGCTGTAGTGGGTGACATATACAGTGACCTCGATATATCCAAGGCACATCGGCATTGCTACAAAGGGGCAGCTCAAGCTGAAGATACCTGTACAATGGCTCTGAGACATCCTGCTCTGTGAGTATGGAATAGGTGCTTAGGGAGGCTGTGGGATCTCCATCCTTGGAGATGAGGTTACATTAGAGACCTCTAGAAGACACTTCCAAACTAAAGATGGAGAAAAAACTCTATGTGCAAATCTACCTGATCAGATGAAGGAAGTGCTGCCCTTTGACATACAGGTTCAACTGTCCCACTGTCAACCATGAAGACACCACTAAAGCTGGGCAGACCAGCTACAAACTGCCCTTTGGACAACTGTGCTGTTAGTGCCCATGGCAGGTATTTTCTCTTTCTTTTCATTTGAGAAGTCGGGAGAAAAAAAACAACCAAACACAAATAAGTCCTTCTGCAAGCTTAAAGGGTAAACTTCAGATTCAGAACAAGCTGAGAACAACAGCTCTAGGTTTAGCCTTATTATGCTAATTGGGTGCAGTTTCAGAGGAAAGGTCATGGATATCTGTGGAGCAGAGGAGAATATTAGGAAAGGGAAAGGTACTAAGACCTGTCTTTGCAGGACATAGTAATTCCCATCTTTGGAACTGGAGATCAGCTGGCTAGGGGTAAGGGATTATGTGCTGTAAATCCAAAACATCCCCAGAGCCACCACAACAAATGCTCCCAGAAGACAACCACTGGATTACTGCATCCTACACATGACTGTCCTAGAGCATGATGTACTTTGCCCATTGCACCAAATGTCCTTGTGGTCACTGTCCTTCAGTGTGAATTTGCATAGATGATCTATGGAAAACCCAGTGCCAGAGTATTTTTGCAGACAAACACTTCACATGCAAACTACGTATCCTGCATTTCAACGGAGACTCACATTTGTTATGAAGGTGAGTCTAGGATCCACATTCGTAACTCTACTAGATATATCAACCCAGCTCTTAATAAGACTATTCATTTTAGTGCATGCTATACTTTTTCTCACACTTCATCTATACTTTACTCCCAGCTACTTTTATTTTTCAGTTTCTGAAACAGATTAAAACATTATACTCCATTTAAAGGCAGTTTCTTAACCACTTTGTGCTTTTCTAACTACAAGTCAATATAAAGCCGGAATTTTAGAGACAGCTATCACTGAAAACCAATGAAACAGTGGACTTCCCATACCTGTACAGACTACAGTCTTCACTCCAAAATGTCGTTTTCTTAGCAATACTTTTAAAAGGCTATGCACTGATGTTTATATTACTAAATATCAATTTCAAAATATATTGTATTTGCTAATAGAGTATGGACCATTCCCCAAATGTCTTTAAAACTCAGCAAGACCTAAGGAAGCAGGTGAGTGAGCTCCAGGATGTGCTGCCAGAATTTGGAATCCATTTAATTTCCATTCACTGGGGAAAGATTAACAAGATTCTGAGATGGGCATTTCTCCTTTTACACTGCAAAAGCAAAATCAGTCCACCAGTCCATGGCTGTGCCTTTTTTTAATCATGGAAATTTGTGATTCTCTTTGTCTCTCTTTCTAAAAACCTACTTATTAAGGGTTTATAGTTCTTCAGTGCTCTTTGGGAAATTTATTCAAACCACCTTAAAATCAATAACTGATCAACCCTCATAACATTCCCCAAATAGGTAGATACCATAATCTGTTGTCCATGAAAAATGATCTGTGCCTACAACAGTCCTGCTGGTGGCTGAATGGGGAGCAGGTGGACTGATCAGTTAGTCCACAACAGTGACTTATTTGACGGTCTTGATCCAGATGACCCATCAGCTGCTACTCTAGCAAAATCCTATACATCTAGTATGGGAACTACAGCTGAGCTGTTGTGACTGGTTTAATTCTGGCAGATGCACTCTAAAGAAAAACTGCAGCAACTGTTACTATTCCACTCCATTTCACTCCTGGCTGTCCCACTCTTATAGCACTCAGCCTGCCCTACAGCTCCAATATTGCACTTCAATCCCAAACTATCATGTCCTGCTTTCCAGCCCTTCAAATCATGCATTACCTTGCTAATTCCCATTATCACTCAAGAAACAGAACAATGTCCTCATTCACTACCTGGTCTGCAGTCATAAAGAGTTTTAGATACTGAGCATACAGCATTCTGCAAAATCAGAAATTGTGACACATTTTCATAATTCCCCAAATTGTCAGCTTATTTTTTTCCAGTTCCCATAGGAATCAGAAATGAGATAGAATTTTAGAAATGACAAAATACACAACTATATAACACATAGATTCCATTGTCTCCTCATTTAAATGGGCACTTTCTTCTCTCTGTCCTCTATCAAAACTGAATAAAGCCTGTAGAATGCAATGTAGGTGTTAAATCATGCAATATATTAAAAAGCCATAGCAAATGCAGTCTCACTCTCTCAAAATACAGTAGGAACATAAAACATTTTCCCCACCTTGTCAACTATTTCTGTCAGCATAACTGCAAGAGCCGTTAACTGCAGGATGAAGGTTGTTTATTCCATTCGGTGAATGCATTTCAGGAAGCCCACCTTCATCTAGTCAGAGCATAGCAGGATCAGTTTCATACACAGTACCCTGATCAGAAAAAAATGGATAACCCTTCTGCTTGGCTTCAGATTTAAATTTTTGTCCCGGAAATATGCCAGTGACTATTAGCTGCTCTAGTATTCTTTTGGTGGCCATCTGTTCCCTTTCTCAGCCTCCTTCTAGCCAAATATAATTTTCCATATTTATCATGGCAAGTCAGTAATAAGAAAGACAAATATAACAGGATTGGCTGTTCTCCTTGCCGGCTCAGTCTGTTCTTTCTCGCTGAGCTCATGTGCTTGTGAAACCAAAAAACACTTGAACTTGTATTTTTTCAAAACCTGTCACACTGACCTTGCTATACAGTGAGTAAAATCTATTCACCAAGACTGCCCGCCTGGAAAATGAAAATAAATTACTACCTCAAGGGTTGATTTCTCATTGGACATTATGTGTCATTTACCGAGGACCAAACTGTGGCACCTTGGTCTGTGGTTCTTGTTGGCATGAGTGCAGAGCTGCTCTGCCCTGTGAGATACTGAGGCTTTCATTTTGGTGAGGACAGTGAGAGAGAGCTTAGCTGCCGGCCTGTCTTTCCTTTTCCTCTTCTGGGTGTTGTGCGTGTGTGATGGAGCACTGATGGAGGCGTCCCTATCCCCCCACCATCTTAGGGGAATATCTAAAACCGAAAATAAAGTGTGCTCTCCTCCTTCATACAGCCAAGGAATGGCATGTTCCTGCTGGTCTTAAATCTGTCGACAACCCAGAATAGTTCTACTTTCACTCAGAAACCAGGGTTTTCAAAGAAGAAATACATGCTCACCCCCAGAAGCTATTCTAGAAGGCCGTCACTTTTACTGATGCTCCTGGAACGAGCACCACTTTTCACAGTGTGGTCACAGGACAAACAGCCGTTCTTTGGCATTCATGCTGGGCCACGCAATAGGTCCCTTGCCTAATATCATTGCTGAGGCGCACCATCCGAAAAGTCACATCACCCCCATTTCCATCACTCCCCCTTTTCCATTCTTTCAAGCGTGGCAACTCTCTAGTCAACAAATCCTCCCCAGTATTACACCTCACATACAAGAGAAACTTCTCATTCTCTAGCCAAATACCCATTCAGACTGTCATGCCAGCAGGGCTGGTTCAGCCCTGGGAATGCATGGAGATGCCATGAGCTGGAATACAAATTAAACAGCACAAACATGCATCAATTGTATTTAAGTTAAATCACTCCCACACAAACATATACAGACAAATGAGCATGTGCGAGCACATACAGCTAGTTACACTCCAACTCCTCTCTCCTACAAGTATATTAAGCATTTCTGAGCAATCTTCACCAAGGTCCACAAGAAGGGATTTAACTAAGGTAGTGCATAGCATATATTCTAACTGTGAAAATCTAGATTTGTGATACTGGAAATTATCAGTGCAGTCCACTCTTGATATTACATTTATGTACTACATAGATGAGGAAGGACCGCAATCACTACTGGCACTTGCTAATAGCACTCAGTGTTCTTCTTTCGACCAGCTGTGCTAGGTATGTGAGGTGGGGTACGTGACAGAAAGCTGCACACTGCATTCCCTCTGGCTTGTTGTCATGCAGCCATTCTTTTAATTAGAAGCTTTATAATACAGCTTTACGTAGCTCCACAACCCTCTGGGACATATCTTTCCTTCTCAGGTTTTGACTCTTGTTGAGAAACTATTAGCATTCCCAGGACAGCCTACACAGAAAGGAGTGAAGGACAGATCTGACCATGCACTCAGCTGTCCTCTATTTTTTTTCTTTCATTTATTTCTGTTCTTGGTAATGATTTCTGTTCTCCTCATTTTATTTTATTACATTCTTGTAAGCATATTCAAATTTGCTGTGCTAAGTCATGCAGGAATAAAAACAATCTTCAGGATGATTCTTTTCTCATACCTGAAGAGGACCAACTAATTTTTGACAACACAAGAAACTGTATATAGTTGTCTCCTACATTTCTCAACAATAGTCTCAAGGCAAGAGAAATCTGCCAGGATTACTACTAAGTTTCAGTCATGATACACTGAAGTAAAAAGCCGAGCATAAAGTGTTTCAGCTATAAATTACAAAGCAGTTTTGTTAAGTTTGTTAAGTTTGAAGGAAATATTTATGGTCTTTGTAACTGTTTTTTAAAAAAACACCTGTTTCTGAAAGATATTTAATTAAAGGAGCTAAGTGCAACGGTAGATAAATTCCTTGTGGATGTGATCACTGGCTGTGATCATCACATAGACAAAAACTTAATTACAAATATACTGAGTTTGGCAACATCTCTGTGAAGTAGAATAATATTAGAGGTAAAGGAAGTTAAAGAACTTCCCCTGCAAAGGAACAGGCATTCTGGAGTGGGAAGAGGATTCATTCCACCTTAGCCTAAATCTTCAAAGTAAACAGATTTCCCTGTGAAAGTGCCCCTGTCTTTTTATTGTCTTGGCCTGAGAAGGAACCTATGCAAATAATGTAGACTAGCTATCCCAAATTTTTATGTCCCTAAAATTAGATTAGATTAATTCTACTCTTTATACCATTTACTGTGCTCTTTCTGCACTTCAGTCCTCTTGATTTGAGCGAGGACAAAAGACACAGAGGAACAACGACCTGAACACTGTCTCCAGCCCTGTAGCATACGTACAGGCTTGACTAGTGCCATGGAGAGAGTCAAATGCTGCCACTGCAGGCTGAAGCAGGCAAGGTGAATACCAAAAGCCCCTAAAGAATAACGTGAGTGCAGTTGCCAGAAAACTTCTTAAAGCACTCCTGCTCTATTTGCTGTAATAAAGCATATGAACTATGTCAATAAGGCTATTGCAAAATCCCTGCAAAAGGAATGGGTGATTTAAGGGTTTGCATACATTTACTTGGGCAAAGATCCCACCAGATGAACCAATTAGTCCAAGTCTGCTGGAAATGGAAAAGCCAGTCGCACAGTTTCTGACTTTTTTAGAATGTGTCTTCCACAGAAGACTGCAAAAGCTTGGGATATGATAAAGTCGAGTTTCTAACATTTAAATTATCTGCTAGCAAGTTGGCTTTTTAAAGTTTATTAACAATTCCTATCACAGTTAGGATCTGCTCTTTCTCCTAGCAAACAAGAAGAGCAAATTAATAATGCTGTTCAGCTCTAAAAGGGCCCAAAACTAGATAAGAGTAATGAATGTGATTTTACATAGGAGGAAATCAAGGCATTGTGTAGCTAAGGATGTAATTACCATAAACTTGGGAGCTAATTCCTAATGTCTGAGCAAGGGTCCATGACTGAATTCAAATATAATTTGGGTACATGGGGATTTTCCAAACAGCTGTTTGACTGTATAAAGCCACCACGACCTTAGCAACATCATCATTTCTAGGAAACAGACTGGGCAAACAAAGGACAGCCTAGAAATCAGTGCTTAAACAGATTTTTCTAAAGCATCGATCTGTTCTTAGGACTATTCCAAGAACAGACAATATGGTTATTCCTGGACTTACAAACTGAAGAGGAATCACATGAGAAGGAGGAATTGGACATGGACCAGCTAAGCTGATTTAAATCGAGTGGGGTGCACAGATGAAACATAGCTTTAGATATGTTGAAAAGTCATAGGCAAAAAAAAGTTGATAGGCAAATAAGATCATTATCATGATGGAAAAGAATTTTTAGCTTTCCTATCAAGCCCTGAAAGCCTTGCAAGACCTTCCTTTCGAGAAAGAGCTCCAGCTGTTTCTACCAATCTGCAGGTCAAACTTGGGAAACGCCTGGGTCACCCCCGTGATGACTGGAAGTGGAAGCTGGAGAGGCTAGTCCAGAAGAACCAAGGCCTCCCAGTCCTTGTAGAGTTCATAACTACACTTACTAAATACCTTCATAAATACTACTGACATCAGACATTCACCTGTGCATTCAGATAGACTTCCTAAATAGTGCCATCTGGGAAGGAAAACCAGGGGCATCATTTCACAACTTTATTACTTCAGAGGGGTTATACTAGTATAAAAGTAGCAGCTCATCAAGAAATGACCCCTCACATTGATTTTCTTGTAGAAGGTCAGTTTAAACAAAATGATCAAATGTCAGGTTTAAACTTAGAAACACACACTTTTAAAAAGGCAGGACTTTTGATTTCAGACTAATACAACTCATTGGGATTTCTACAGAGCATCTTTTTTTTTCTCTCTAAAATAAAAAAATAGACCAGCTGTCTACAAGATACATATATTTTTAATAAACCACAAAGCGTCTCACATAAACCTAAAGGTCAATCTGAAACCTTTTGCAGAACCCTAGGTACTCTGGGATTCTACAAGTTAATTATTTTGCCCACCATTTATGCAGAAACCTATAAGATACTCCTGTAACTTAAAAATGTTAACTGTTCTTAACTTTGCAGCATTAATAATGTTAATGTTTTCATTAAAAATTGTCATCTTAGTTCCACTTCTCCAAGAAAATTTAAATAATGATTAATCCCATAAAAATATCATATGGAATTGATGGTAGATGGTACAACTGATCAAACTGTCTTCTTTCTGTTTTCTTGTAGTTATTTTCCATTCTTGACAACAGGTATGTCATAACCTAATACAGACATTTGTACATCAAACAATAAAAACAAATACCAACCACTATTACCTTAGGCTGGATTCTTCTACTTCTTCTCATTCGTAAACAAGAGCTATTGAAGAAGCTGAAATCACAGCAGCTCTCGCTGCGTCTTTCTTTCCCCATAATGACAAAGCTCCATGTTTTAAATCTGCCTCCATTAAATTGTTCTCCTTGTAATTGAAACTTGACACTACTGTTCACCTAATCCAACCCGGCCACACAGGTGCCCCTCTATGAATAACAGCATGGGCTGATTGATGATTTTGATGGGGGAGCTGGCTGGAATCCAATCACATGTTGTTTTACCACAGTTCCCCAGCACTGACACAAACCAAGTAACATCAAACCGAACTGCGAATAGTAGCATATTTGCTGACGTGCTATGAAATCTTTGAGGACTTAGCGCAAGCACAACATGTTCGTCAATTAGGCTCAGCGTGATTGCAAAACCCTCCCTCGAGGCACCACAAGGTGCATCATTTGCTTTCCTTTTCTTTCTTCTTTTTTTTTTTTTTCTTTTTCAAAGACACAGCCATAGCTTTAGCTCCCCTGCTACAAACATAAACTGTCTAATGAAGGTAATTCAAAGGTAATTCAGAGTTTTACTGAGAGTGCCCCCAAGCATTTCACTCACAGCTTCCTCTTAGCCCTCAAAACTACTTGCAGTCTTGGAATGACTGTTTCTAGGTAGTCCTGTCTCTGCTTAAATTTTAATCCTCTATGCGCCCTGACAGCCTTTTAGATATTCCATCAGCAAAACAAATGCTCGCAGAAGGAGCAGCCTTAGCTTGGAATATTAAGGGAACAGACTTCAGTGATCTTTTATTCAGCACGCCATAATCTATTTTTGTACTCCTCACAGGCTCCAAGGGGGAATAGCTAACACTTACTCTCAATTCATTATTTTCTTTACTTCTGAGAACGATAAAGCAATTCACGTTTCATAAAAAGCAGAAAAATGCAGACACAATCTTTGTTAACGTGAAAGAAAGATTTAAAAAAGCAGAAGAGCAACACAAGCCTTATGATAATAAAGCTATAGTGGGTTTGGAATAAAAAAAGAGAAAAGAAATCTCCAGATAGGCTTTTTGGAAAAGATTGAAATTAATACCAGTTAAATTTCTTATATTTTGACCATTAAAAAATCATTTTACAAACACTAACATTATTTGATCCTTATTTCAAAATGTTTTCATGCAAAAAAAAAGATTCAGGACCTCAGAGACATTGAAATTATATTCTCTCATTAGTCACTTTTTATTTCCTTTGGAAATCTGAAAAAAAAAATGGGAGGGAAGGAAAGAGAAGGATGAGAAAAAAAACAATTGAATGACAAAATAGAAATGCCAAGAAGTCAAAACCCAAAACTGTTTCAATTTAAAAAACCCAAAGAAACAAACAATAAAATCTGAAGCCCACAACTTTTCTTACAAAACAAATAGAATCTCAAAGCTTGAGAAAGACTTTAGAGAATCAGCAAAGAGTTTGTTCCACATGGCAGGAGATACAGCAATAAATTAATAAATGGGAGGGCTTGCGCTATAATGTCTATAATGAACAATTTCTGCCTTTGCCTTCATATCCTGCTCCAATTCACATCAGTGAAGTGTTCCTCTGTTTCTGGGAATCAAATTTTGAGCTTGAAAGGAAACAAAGGGAAGTGATGGAAAATGGAGAAACTGTATGAAGTCAAATAAGTTTTTTGTGAAGTCTAGTGGAAGATGGATCATTCCCCAGATCCTGAACCACAGCCGCTATAACTGAGCAAGTCAACATGAGAAATGTGAGCTTTCATTCAAGCACTGAGAAACCTGTCATGACTCCCCTAGTTTTCACAAACACAGTGCTTATGAACCTGACAAACAAAAGGTGCCAAATAACTCTGAACATTTTAGTGTAGGTTACGATACATGCCAAATTAATTTGGAAATGTTGGGAGGGGGCAAATGGACTCTCTTCTCAGATACTTGAAAAAGTTAAGTCGATTTGAGAGAAAAGACAGCTAAATGAATCTGCACCAGCTCCTTTTAGAGCTCAAAAATTGCCAGTGCACGGCAGTGACTTAACATCAGTATACAGCTAGTGCAAATATTATTGACATGTGGAAAATAACAGATATTAAGAGGTTTAAATACCATCCCTCGAGGTATTTAAAAGATGTGTAGATGTGGCGCTTAAGGACATCATTTAGTGGTAGACTTGGCAATGTTAGGTTTATGGTTGGACTCGATGATCTCAAGGGTCTTTCCTAACCTAAATGATACTGTAACTCCATGATTCCCAGTTTCCCAGTGCAGCTGTCCCAACCAGGCACATCCCAGACCCTTGAGAGCTGAACCACCTTCCTGCAAGTTCAAACTCACAGCGCTCTCTGCCATCGCAGCTTCTACTGCAGGGGTTACTCGTTTGCCCACCTTACTGCAGATATCTCCTGCCTCTGCTGAATAGACCTCAGGCCTCTTCAAGCAACAATGCCACTGACATTACTTGTCTTCCCCTAATTTTCCCATTTACATTACACTAAAATTTTCTTGTCAGTCTTGCAAATCGTTTCCTGTTTTATTTCCCTAGAAGTTTCTAGAGACCCGCTGCTAACCATAGGCCATGTCTCTTCTACTGTCATCAGATAGAATCACTTCATTTCTTCATAGAGCACTCAAAGTAAAATAAAATCATTGGTTTATTAAAACAGTACATGTAACAGTTCAAGACCCTCCTCTATGCTTGCACACAGCTTCACTACACCTCTGATTCTCGCAGCTACTTGTATGGAGCAAGACTCTTTGCTACACTCAACAACCCTATATACAAAAATTACAAAGCAAATTAATGCATACTAATCAATATAGATGCATGTAATTAATTACGTTTGTTTGCTGCCCAGGTTTGGTATTCCTTGAGGAATTTTTATTTAATGAATCTTTTTTTGGTTAATGTTTTTATAGATTATTTGACTGGAGTTATCAGTCAGGCGTCAGGACAACTTTGTGCTGTTAATGATATATAACACTGCTAGGTAGGGACTGACCCACAAAATGTGGTCTCAGGTAAAGCTGACACCAGTGGTCATAGCCAACAGGAAGGTAGAAAAGGAGGAAAGAAGATCAGATCACTGCAGAACAATGAAGTGTTACCGCAGAGAGGCAATCAATCACAGGCGTTTGCAGCTAAATAGCAGAGGTTGATAGTAGGTAATCTGGGAAGACTGTTGGAAGAAGGGACAATTTAAGAAAAAGAGAAAACACTTTCAAAACTGGACAGTTCAATTCTGAATGCAAAATACAAGTAAAGCAGATAACTGAATTAAAAAAAAAATAATAAGGGCAGCTGTATATGCAATCATCTGAAAATCGTCTATGACTCCTAAACTGAGAGAAATCAAGTCCCAGTCAACAAAATAGATGGCCACAGTTTTTATGGGCAACTGCATCATGGCTGCCAGTGAACGGTTTGATGGAAAAAGTGTATGGCAAATGTAATCTGAATGAGCGGATAAGTACAGGAACAAACTTCGGCTCTGCAGATGAACTAATTATTATCAGAAAACAGAACCCAGATTAAAAAGGCAAAAAACCCCAAACAATAAAAACAACCAAAAAAAGAAGTGTGACTTTCCAACATTCTGAATTAGGCTGATGAAAGAAATTACCTCTCTCTCCAAACCTTACTTCGCTTATATACTTAGTTATCACAATTGCAATTACAAGGCCCCTACTAAAAAATAAAGACAGCCCTATTCATATATTTTTGATTAGGAATAAAAACAGATCTAATGATCAGGTGGAAGTATGTAAAGCCAGGATGCAACTTCCAGGCACATCCCTCTGCCTACATTTTGCTTTTGACTAGCTCTGGGTGACTTTTCTGGGTGTTTTGAATGGTTCTGCCTTCCTGCAAGGGCTGGCTGTGAAGCCCAGGGACCTTATTTAGGGAGGCTGGACTGTCTACTGCTGGTATCTACTTTTAGCTATTGCAAGAAATCTACATTTAGCCGCACAGGTTCTAGTGGCCAAAAGCCACTTTTCAGAAATGCAGGTGCATGCTGAGCGCAGGGGTTCGCTGCTGCCCACCCCCTCCTGCCCTCACCCAGTGCTCCCCTCATCGAGCAGTCCGTGCCCACCTCCCTCCCCAGACCTGCGGCAACACCGAGCCTCTGCAGAGGCACGGTGCTACGGCCGCAGCCAGAGCTCCAGAGGTGCTGTAGCATCAAGAGGAAGGGGCTCCAGACACGAGGAGGGTCCGAACTGCCTGCCATACTAGCAGCACTGCCACCCTCGCTGCAGCCTGCTCAGGGTGCTAAGAGCTCCCGGCAGCGCTGCCTTCGGCTGAGGGGCCACGGGAGCAAGCCTGGCAGACCTCCTTGATTCCCCTCTGACGTTGGTGTGCGTCACCGACTGGCAACCACTGGCCTAGCGGGACGTTTCTCAGTGCCTGGACGCCACGAGAAGCCCCTGGGATTCAGACTGCAGTCTGGATTTCACGTGCTGTTATTAAACCGAGCCGTCGACTATGACTTGAGTAACACGTGGTTAAGGCAACACCTCTGTGGGGGAGACGTGAGTTAATAGCAGCCTGAGGCACTGAGTCAGTAAGATATTTCAGCACGCAGTTAATGTGAAGTGTGCAAGCGCTTCTACGAGCTTCAAAGGTGAGTTCTTACAGTCTTTGCTAGATCCAGGTACTGACGCAATCTCGGTACACATGCTGAATTTTAATACATTAATCTCACTGTATTAAAGACAGATGTGCCAAAAAGTCCACACCTGGCACATGAATGTTGCTACCGTTAATTTAAATAAAAGATTTTAAGTATATGTTTTGTCTCAGTTTCTCTTTGGAGAGGACGAAAGTGTTACAAATCATGCCCCAGTGGGATTCCAGGAGAAATATGTATTTAATACAGGAGTTTTCCTATTATTTCGGGAAAATACTTTAATAATACTCTCTTCACATGCATTATAAATACACAGAATATTAGGGAGTTTTCAAATGAGAACTGTTTCCTTAACCATTACATATTATTGTACAAAGAATAATTGGGGTTGAAGTAGATGATCTCAAGAGGTGCCTTCCAACCTAAAAAAGCTCTGTGACAGTAATACTGCAGTATCACTGCTCACCATACACACAAAGGTTGTATTGACCTGTCTTTTCACTGGTCTTACCATAGTCTTGTCTCACACTTTGGACAATAACAGTCATCTTCTTACCCTGTGTCAAAGACAGCCCCTGCATGTTCAACTACATAGTGTAAAATGTCATAATCAGACCAGTAATAAATCATATCACATGTTAACGAAAACAAAGTTTGCTCATAAATCCTTTTCTCCCTTTCAGGGAGATGCACAGAAAGCATGAAGAGCATACAGAGGAGCTACTGCAGTATGTACTGGGTAACACGGCTCAGGAATGATAGCAATCAAAATTTGGGAGTTAGGCAGAGTTCCTGCTTAGAAACAGGCTGGCTGTGATGTGTGGAGGACAGAATGCTTCACGTCACTTTAATAACATATTTCCCCACTCTTTCAGGAGCAGCTGGAAAAATCTGCCTCCAAATTTCTTTGGCAAGAAAGATGAATCAAAGCAAATGAAAAAAGGGGAAGCAGGAGCCGATCTCAGCGGAGACAAGCTCACTCATATTCCAAAGTATACACAGTTCAGCAGAGAACATAGACTCTATTATCACTTATTTTTTATTACAACCTCACTGGGGCTAATGAAGATACAGTGCACAAGGTGATAAATGAGGAGAATCAGACCTTCTATATAAAATTGCATAATTAAAGGTGGAAAATATATCCCATACAGACCATAATTTTTCTTTAAATGATGGTCTAAAAACTATTCAGTGCTATATCTATATCTTGCTGATTTAAATGTTCCCAGGAACTCTGGCAGCTCTCCACTTCACATTTACAGTTCCTTTGCAGGTAGCCTAAATTCAGCCGGCTCTTAGTAAATATATCTCATCTGCCTTTGCTTTGTGGGCACACTTCAACCTTCCTAGAAAAGGCTTTGGGCCATTGTGTCTGCCCAATGCTGGCTGTGGGGATCTGTCAGAAGGGCAGATGGAATGGGTGGCGGCAGCCAGGCAAGGCACAAGAGCACCAAGACCCATCCGCACAGCAGGAAAATGAGCTCCGAAGTGTTCACTTAGGGATCTTTTTCTCAAGCATACCAGCTGGGCTGCTTCTCCAAAGCTGGCAGTAGCTTCATGGTTACTTCTGCACAGCCACGTGAACACAGCCAGAGAGAACCTCTTTGTTCTCTTGTTGGGAATTGAGTTCTACCTAAAACCACTACAGAACTACTAGATATTATCAAGATTATTATGACAAACCTGCTATGTCTTCATATACGTGGACGCAGAGCTTGAGCATGCATCACCTCCTGCAGAAAATCCATGCCTTTGATGTAAGATACACCTAAATTCAATGAATGCTGGAGTGGTCACGGAGAAGTAGAATTTTAAAACTCTAAAGGTTACAGATTATATAAACCTGTCATGACGATTTCCATCTTAACTTCAATTTCCTGAAAAGGTTATAACCTTTAACAAGCACTACTCAAAGATTTGTTAAAGCCAGAGTAACCCATAATCAAGCAAACTGTACACTGGAGGCAGTGAATGTAATCAATTTCAGTAGAATTTCTATGGATAAGGTTCTATCTTTTGAAAATTCAAAAACCACTTAAAAGATTTCAGAATATAAGCATTTCCACTGGAGCTCTCCAGCTTATGGGATTGAAACAGAGGTCTGTAAAAGGAAAAATTATTACCAAAATTGTTCTTTTTTAACTTTGGAATCTTATGACCAAGCATAACTAAGTACGAATTGTCACTATAAATGGAAAACAGGGAAACAAAAATGCCTGTGAGTCTTCAACTAACAGTCCTTAAGGGCACTATAACAATACTATTTGGACACTGGTGCAGGAAGCAAGAAACTCAGCACCTTAAATTGGTATAATTCTATTGTCTTGCTACATTTGAGACTAAAGCAGTTTTCAGTGCCGAAAGCCCATGTGTCCTCTTGCCATAACCTGATTAAACAAAGACATATTTAATGCTCAGCCAGACTCTTCTACTTTGAAGAATATATGGCTCAGCCACCCTAAAAGGCAACTCTCTCATTACCTTGGCTCCCTATTAAAAAGAGATACCCCCCCATACCAGGAGAAATTATCCACCTTGTTAAAAAAAAAAAAGCGACCAAGCACAAAAGATCACAGGTAAAATTAAGTCTCTGTATGCCAAGCAGTAAGCACATAATGATGCCTTTAAGTTCTTCCTAGGGTATCCACCACAGGTCAGCTTAGAATTGCTCCATGCAGTGAATTCTGCTGGGCTTTTCCAAGGTCACCAAGAAATAATTTATTTAAAAAAAAAAAGAAAAAATTTACAATCTTAGTTATTACTGGGTATTATCCTCAAAAGACCTGACCAAAAGCCTCCTGAAATCAAGACTGATCACAATTTCAGTTGGCTTTGAAGCAAACTTCAAAGTTCTGGACCTGGTGTCCTAGATGATATTGCTGTTGTTAAGAATTAATTTCCTGAACTGTGTTAGTTGAAATTCAAGGTCATATTCTGAGAGGATAAAATGTAGGTAATTAGCAGATATTCCTCACATACCATATCTTTTCCTACTGGGACGTGTTATCGCAGATAAAATGCCAAATACAGAAGAAAATACATATATCTAACATTGCTATTGTCTGCACTCCCCCTCCCCTCCCGGTTTAATTAACACACATTTCAAAAAACATTACTTTTTCATACACAAACCTAAGATTTAGAATTAATAACACCAGTCTGGATAGGTCCAGACCAAGAACAATTGAGAACTACAAGGAGATGTCCAAGATGTCTTTTCCCACAGACTGAGACAGAGTACAGCAGGACGGAGAAGAGCACTGTAGTTTCATGAGCATTTCAAATGAACACTGTTGCTAAAAGGGGGCTGGAGAGGCAGGGGGAGAAGTCTGCTTCTCCCTTTGCTATTTATTCTTAATCCTCAGCTGTCCCCTTCTTCATGCCAGCACAAATGTTTCTGAAGTCTTACAATAAATTGGATCAAAAAATAACTCAGGTTAAAATTAAACCAGCAAAGCAAACTCAGCTTAGTTTCAACCTGCATCAGTCCTCTTCCAATTCACCATACAGTGGCAGAAACACTCCTTGTGGTTAAGGACAAGTGATCAGGGTCAGGGAGGTATTTGAGTGCCTCTTTCAGCAGTGGTTGTCAGTTCATGCTGCCTCACCCTGCCCATGGAACTACCCTGTTGGTAGCATCTCTGTTGTGTTTTGACACTGCCATTACTGTCTGGCATTTAAACTGGAAGCACAGAAATATCTCAGCAAGCTGTGGCCTCTTTTGCTGGGATTTTTAAAAGTAGAACAATTGATATTCTCAATTTGTAAGAGTTCATGGTCTCAAAGGCAGCCCTACCAGGTGAGAAAAATAGATGTCGGGAGGAAAAGAGAAAAAGAGATACTGTCTTACAGCTTGTGAATAATTCTTAGCCATGAATTTTGTGTCAACCTAAGAACTTTGTCCACTTTATTATTTTAAAATGGACTTTTATTAAATATTGAAGTGCTATCCCTCTTGTGATTACGTTTGAAAGAAAGTAAAAGTGTGTGTCCCTCCTCCATAGAGCTGTGAAACATTAGCTGAGGCAGTGTTAACAACCTTCAGTCTTACTTAATTTTGAAATGACTGTACAGCATGTTATATATAGCAGGAACTTGTTTAACTTCTAGTTTCTTATGTTTTGTTCCTTTCATATTCCATGAAGCATAGCTATTCAATAAGAAGGTCCACACAGGCATTAATATTTACAGCAGTCAGTTCTTTGGATCACTGATTTTCCCTGGTAGCACCAAAATAACAGATCAAAATCTATGCCAAAATGTTGATGATAATTAAAAGAAACATTATCAACACTCAAGCAGAGGTTATTTTTATTGACAAGAATCAAGATCATCAGAATTTGAATAATTAATCAGGACTTGACTAATCCGGCCACAGTGAAAATCACAAGTAGCACCCGAAAGAACTCACAATATCGTGAAATCAGCTATGAATTCCACATTTAATGACTTACTATTGAGAATGAATTGACAACATCAGGAGTACTGCAATTACTTGAGTTCATGTACGAGCCAGGCAGCTATTCTGCTGTCTGAGTCTTTTAGACACCTGTGAAACTCTTGATACGTGGAAGTTGTCCCTTATGTCAAATTTGATTGGAACAAACATTTAATACAAAAAAGATATGATTTTGCATTTTTTTGTCATTCTTATTCTATTGCTCTTGCCATGAGTCTCTCAGTGACTGATTCCCTCACTTTCATTGGTGTCTAAAAGAAAAAAAAAAAAGACTACTTTCCTCATGTTGCATATGGATCATCACTCCAGTCATGGTCCTCCAGGAAAACACAATCCTTCCAATCCTCTTTATAATAAACCAAGACGTGTAACACATGGCACAATATGGCTCACTTACTAGTGTAGGTTAAAATAGATAAATGGTTGTGTAGAGCAACAAATTTATTTTTCTATTATTTGTGCAGCCCTGAGTTAGAAAAAAATATCAATTTTGGAAGAGAAGATTATTTGAGAATTTTGCATTATCACTATCACTTTTTGTATTCCCACAGGGAACCCACAGTTAGCAGCTCCCCCAGTCAATATACCTCTGGGTCTCCTTCAGCCATCAAGGAGACAGATCAACACATCTTTGAAAACTTTGGACTATCTTTGGGCAACAACAGTAGAAGGTGGTCAAGAATACATTGGCTGTGTCACAGAGGAAGCTGGGAGGTGCAATGCACTGAAGAACACAGGGTGCCAGGCTGTGAAGGGGGGTGAGAGCCACCTACTCTGCTCTTCTGAACACCCTACACAGGCAAAATCAGGAGAGAAGTGCCTTCCTGAGACAGCAATCAAATGCATAAGGCAAAGGGAGCAAGGCAAGGCAAGACATGGTCTACCCTGCCACTGTAGGGGCCTTGTTCCTCTCCGATTCTTTTAAGGAGTGGTTTGTCTTAAGGCACGAGAAGACAGATTTCCCTGTACTGCTTCAAGTACAAGTTCACAATTGCAGCCAGCCTTTGTGAGAGGAGCGTAGAGAATGAAGGGGGATTTGAATGACTATATACCATCTGGACCGGGACAAGAGCTGCCAATTGCCACCTAATTTCAATACAGGGAAGCACTACGACATTCTGAATTACTGGTAAGTTAAATGTATGCCTCCAACTTCTGAGGTCTATGCAGTTCTCTTACCTTTGGTTGCGCTGAATGCATCCCTTTTCCCGACTTAGCTATGCTGGGAAAGACGACAGATCTGCTCATTCTTACATTTTCTGACTTGTAGGTAACTTTGCTCCTATGACATGGTGACAGAGAAACTGAATCAGCTGGACCATACTCACAAATTACATCAATATGATTTTTACCCAGGTAGGGGTTGACTTACCATGCTTGAGAAAAATGATAGCAAACATCTGGAAAAGAACTATACGTTAAAGCTTATAAGTGAATGAAATAATGCAGGAAATACCTACTAACATTATTACTCACTTCATCTATGAAAATGTATTAGAGTAAAACTGTGTTGTTGATATACTTTGACAAAAGGTAAGATGGTTAATACTTATTAAATTTCTATTTGTTTTTCTATTCTAGATATTTTGGATTCAAAAGAAATAGTTCAAAAATAGTTAGAATACCTTCTGGGTATTTTTTTTCCTGTTCAGCAAACCATATTAGGCGTTTAAAGCTGCAAGATACATTAGGGCACTAGTACTGTAATATAATGTAATATTTTATTTATTAAGTGATAATTGCATTTTTGTAACACACTTGTGTTCAAGGAATCATAGGCATCAAATATGGAAAAAATTTGTAAGTTCATCCTCATATCAGTGTGTATTTTTTTTTCTATAGGAATTAGAGTCGAATGTTACTTTTCTAAGACTCCCTGTCACTGAATAATCAAATGCTAGGCTGTTGATAACTGAGAAGTGCCAGTCACTCCTGGTGCAAGTACAGTATAGGTATCTGAATGTCTTCATTCTTATTTTGCCTTCTGCCAAAATACTACATACATTCAAAAAATCTACAGCAGACCCGAGGAACAGCTAACTACACTGGCAACTACCACCTAATAGTCCCACTGTCTGTTTTTATCTCTTTTTCCTAATGTCATTGTAGTGCATTATTGCTATTTACATCCTCTGATGCTCACATACGTCATCCAACTCTTTGATATGTGTACACTTTGCAAATACAAATGTTAACCATATAGCTCTACGGCTGGAGAACCATATAGCTCTACTCTACTGGAATAATAACTTAATGTACTGCCCTCTAATGTTGATTTCCTATATAGTTACAAGCTTCTGTTTACATTCTAAGAAATGTGCACCTATCTTCTAATGTTTCTGCTGAGATGGGGTTCACAAGGTACTTCTAAAAGAACTACCTGATTATAACTCTTTAGAATCCTTCAGTTTAATGAATCCTGAAAAATTAACAGAGTGAAAGCAAGATTTACACAGATTTACTAGAAGTAAAAAAAGTGAAATACCCAAGTAAGATCTCTCATCTGTTCAAGGAGGGAAACAGAAAGATAATCTGCCGTTTTTGGCTCTACTTTACAAGATGCTCTATCTCCAAGCAGATAAATATCATCTGTCTTTTATGTTTGATCAGTTCTATTGTCTCACATGTCAGATGATTTCTTTGTTCGTCAGTCTTATAATTTTTAATGACACCATAAATATGATTGCCTTGGCCCCAAGGACTGTAATTATGAAAAAGAATTTGGTGAGAAGAATTGAGATGCCTGAGCATTAAATAGAACGCAGCTTAAATACACTAAGGAACATGTAGATCCTGTCTTTTACTCACAGTCCTTTTGTGCTCTTATTCAAATCAAGGCTAGGGAAAACTAATCTTTAACTTTTTAGAGATTAGTTATATTCAAAAGCAATTAAAATAAACGGTGGCAAAACCCCCCACAAGATCAGAAACTGAAATTTCAGATTTTCAATATCCCAAATGTATGTGAACAGCGCATGCTCAAAGTCTTTGTTTAAAATGTACATGTTGTGAATATTGGGTGTGTGAGGACTGAAAGATTCAGCACAGCAGAAACAGCCTTAATTCAAATAAGATGTTTTTTTTCACAGCTTTTTGGCTTTCTCTCAAGAGAACGATGCCACACATGAGTGGAGACAGACCAGTAATTCATTGAAGGAGCAGGACAAAGCATTTTAAAATGCAAAAAGCAGTTTCTGAACAGAGGATCACAGGAAGTGGTAACATTGGTTTTTCATCTTTGTGGTTTGCACTGATACGTTACCGGTCTGTTGGGTAAAAGAAAGTTGAGTATACAAAAGTGATCAAATATGAAAGACAGATTACATTTATCTGCTTAGAGATAGTGCATCTTGTAAATTACACCCAACCCCTCTGTCGAAAATTGAAGAGCAGTTTATGGAATTCCTGATGCAATTGATCTAAGGAAATGGCATTTGGGCATTTTTTTTCCTATTACAAAAATAACGGGAAAAGATTTGTTTCCTTTATTAAATCCCATGGCTCTGAGTAAGCATTAAGTTACACCTGTATTATTTAGCTACTCCAAAGATACAGGATTTCACATTAACAGAATATCTGAGAATAACTAATACAGACCAGGGAAATGAAGGCTGGGTTCCAGACCTTTTGAATCATATAATGAATTATTCACAAGCTGAGAACTTCTGAATCAAAAGTAAATTCAGGTTTTTTTTCAGAAATAATGGAAGTTGAAATAATGTTTTTTGTCTTATGATGGTAGCATGACTGATAATATCTCAACAGCAAATAAACAACAACAAAATCTGCAAGCAAAAGAGTGAAGCCATTAATGGAACGCTTCGCAAAGGCATGGATTAAGGATGATGGTAGTAGCACATGTATTTGACTTAGTATTTAGTGGCAGCTAGTGATTCTTCGTATTTCATAGAGATTTGACACATATCCCCTGCACATACCATATTCTATAAGATAATGCTAAAGAATGGAAGTGATTGCTCAGCAAGAATTGCTAGTCAGTTAAGTTGCATTCATTTCTCAGCTGCAAAATTTTGATATTCTTACATGTTGCTTCCCAGACGTGTTACTTGAAACAAGAGGACAAGACAGAGAAACACAAAGGAAAAACTCAGACTGATGAAATTGTATTAAGACAATATCCATGAGTTGGTTAACAACATTTTGAGGAAGAGGAAAAATAATACTTCATAGAGAGATTCAAACAACATGACAACATGTCAGCATTAGCATTAACTGTCATTCATGGATCTTAGTGCAGAGACATGTTTTCTGTGAAACTCCCAATCACTATTCTCTAGAGGGGCACAGAGAGCGAAGAGGTGCTGTAGGTGTCCCCAGACACACAGATGGATCCCACCAATCTGCAGTACTTCATTTTCCTTTCTAGGTTTCTGCTGGTCTTGTTTGTCTGGCGATTTTCTCCTCTCTTTTCGTGGCATTATCAGTACTCTCAAAGAAGGTAGGAAGTGAGACATACTCTGATGACACTGAATGTCTGGAGGTACGTACATCTGCTTTATGAATATTCAAAGCAATTTCACACTGCTGTGTCCCTGAATTTTAGCCATTTTTCACAGGTTTTTTTAAGCTTGTCTCAGACCAAGCCTATGTATCAGTCTTGGAGCACGGTGTCTTCAGGCTGATGGAATTCTGCAGAGTGTTTTTTGTGATGCGGCCCTGCTCTGTATAACCAACCTGCGTCCCTGTGGGCATAGCAAACGAACCACTTGCACAGCTGCACAAAGGCAGCTTTCAACTACCTCACAGTTGACTCCATCACGAGGAATACTGCATATCCGGAGTGGCAATCAGCGCTGGAAAAACCCTCTGCTGTTCTGAAGCAAGAGTTGATCTCTAGATCGGACAGGGCACCTACTAACTGTTGCTACTTTGATGAGTTGGCAGCAAAGTCTGCATCTACAAATAGTGGTCTCTTCTTTAACAATCTTGTTCTTACTTTTTTACTAATACAGGTGCAGTTCTAAAACAGCAACTATGCGAAAACTGTAAACTCTGACGTGCAAATCAACACACTTTCTGATTGCTTTACAAATTGAAATCAAAACACATTTCATGTCATACCATTGTGTAAGCAGTGGAGAAACGATGCACGGACAGTTCTATGTAGCGTTGTTTAAAATTAAGAGCAATGAGGGATTTGTAAATGTTATTTTCAGCAAAAAAATAATTTTCCAAGGTTGAAGACAGCTGGAATAACACAGACAACCTCTCTGTTACTAACAGAAAAAAACCAACCCCCTAACAATTACAGCCCCTAAATCAATTTGGCTGCTTTTGACCATGTCCTTTAATGACCTAGGACACAAAAGAAGTCGTCTTTTATAAAAATAATCTCCACCTACCAGGAAGACCTGTTTTCTGCAGGTCAGGTACAGAGTAGCTTTGAAACATACAATCAAGAACATTTACAACTTCCCTTTCAAAGACATTTTTTCTAATTGCCTATGTGGAATTTTTACTCAGCAAAAAAAGGCAGAGAAATACTAGAAAATCCTCATGAACTGGAAACCCATAGAGACTTAAGGAGGGGCTCAAGTACAGGTGATGGACTGAAAATTGTGTAAGCCCAAGGCTCTCTGTGCTTCCTGTTTTGCTGCAGCCGCTTATCCACTGTACACTTCAGAAAGGGGCTACGTAAGTAAGCACAAAGAAAGGGAATCAAGGAGAGGAATAACGTAACATATGCATTACAAACTAGTTGTCACAAGCATTATTCCTGGACACCTACCTTTCCTCCTGTGGGTACTCCTGCTTCACCTGTGTTTGGGAGCAGTTCCAAGCTCATCTGATGGCAACATGCTGCAAACTTCTGTTTTTTTGATGTGCTGTTTTAGCAAGCTAAGACAACTCACGACCAAGTCAGGCAAGCGCTAGAGGCTGCAGGCACATGCTTTCCCTCCTCAACTCACTTAGCCCAGCTCACTGGATCACACTTCACTCAGGGTTATATGATTCCATGCCAGGAATCCCAAATGCGGATGATGTGAGATTATATGTCACAATGCCCATGTTTCCTTGATTCTGAAAAACATTTTCATCCACAGATTTCTTCTCATTCCTTCCATAAGGTAATATGCATATTGTTTTTAATAAACATGCATCTATTAGTATCTTGTTTTAATAATGTAACTACTATACAGTTAAAAAGTAATTTGCCATACCATAGTTTTACTTTAGGCAGCACCATGCTTTTGTCTATGTAATTACTCTCAACAGGGCTATACATTCCTTTGTTAAGGCAGTTCACTCAGTCATGACCAGATCCCTTGAGTAATACAGGGAGAAATGCATCTTCTGTGTCATCTGACATCGTCAATATGCTTAGATAAGAAATTATTTATGTTGTGGACTAATAAGTTTGAAAGCTCAGTCTCGTTACTCAGTAACTTACCACTTCAACGCTTTACAAAATCCACTAACTGTGCATGGTACCATTGTCTTCAACGAAGACCAAAGAGCTCAAAGCAAAATCCTCACTGTCTGAGCCTGACTAATGCTGCTGACTTCCAGCAACAGTGTGCGCATGCAAAAATATTTGCTGGACTGTAGCCAAAATTTAGAAGTGATTTTCAAAATTAATAAAGTCAATTAATATGACTGATTATATAAAGTATTTTATTTTAGTTTTTTTTAAAAATACAACATTCTAAAAGACATTTATATCTATAATACATAAAACTTCATTAAAATACACATATAAGACATGCAAATATTAACAGATTTTGAGAGAGTGGTGACAAATTTTCCAAGAAGGGGGTGGAAAGTGATAACTTAACTCTTCCAAGAAATATTTTTTAAACTGTGACTTTCACTTGTGTTAAGAATCCGTCTGAGATATCAAATTCTGTAGCTGACATAGTGCTGTCTAGACTATTTTAATGCCAAGAGTTTAGATAATCAGAGAATTAAAATTATCACAAACCCACACCTCTATCATACATCAAAGAGCTGGTGACCCAGATGTCACCTTGATTAAATAATATTATTATTCTTCAGTAGCACTTAGGGATGCCCAGCATTTTGCAGAATAAAAACTCATTCTAGTATTTGACATGTACATAAACAACAGTCCTCCAAAATGGACGATGCCATGAAGCTTTTGCTGCCCACCCTCTATTTACAAGCAAAACACTTCCCAAAGTCTCTTCCTTCACGTGGCACCTTGTCACTGACCACTTAACTGCTGGTAGCACTGGGATGCAGTGGTTTGACTCTTGCTAGTCTGGAGAGGCCGAGTCGAAGACACTGAGTAGGTGACTTAACAGAAACATATTTCATAGAGTTATTACTGCTTCCTGATGCAGCTGAAAAAATTTTTAAAACAAAAAAGAAGGTGTAAGAGGTTTAAAGGGGGGGGGGGGGGAATCATATATTGTTTTATTTTTATAGTTTTCACCACAGAACAAAAACAGTATTCTGAAGGTATTGCAAAAAGGTCTCAACAATATACCACAGAGGCACACGAAAATCAGCATACTCACCAGGAATCAACCTATTTGGGAGCCAATGCAGCAGGTAAGGTGCATAGTTTTAATTAACCAGCAGCACACTGGAGCGACACTGGACAAGCACATAAAAACTGTTCCCACTGTACTATGTCTTTTCAGGTGCTCCACAGAGAATTACACAACTGAACACAATTCCAAGTGGGAAAAGAAGGCTTGAGAGAAAGGAGCCAACAGAAAGAACATGTACAGAAAAGAAGAGTAAATATGAAGGAAAAGCAAAGTAAGAGGCAGGAGTCAGCAGCAGCATGCTCAAACACCTTAAGAAAATAAAGCTTCTAAGTATTTGCTTCACTAGAGCAGTTAAAATGCTCCAACATTTTTCTAATATTGCTTAGAATAGATAATAATGTGGCATGTACTAGAGATAAAGAAAGCTCTTAATAAGAGAGAAATGGCCACAAAACAATCTCTTGATTAAGACTTGATCCACACTCTGGAAAATATTTTATTAATGCCCCCACATAAAGGAATTAAGGATAATGCTGTAAGAGGAAAAGAAGCACGGAGATAGCTTTGCTTTCTTTTTTTTTAAATCTAAGGTCAAAAGAATTCCTTTCATTATAAGGGGGCAGTCATTTTTCTGAAATACTGTTTATTTGTTTGTTTGCTCTTAGGAGAGTTTGCTAAAAACTTAAGTCAACTAATGTATCCATTAATAGTTATAATCTTACAGATACCTGGTGGTATCCATTTAGGCTTCTTCTGTGTTACAGGACTTGATGTATGTAGAGGCTTCCCAACTGGTTCTGAAGAACTGGACATCTTCTTTTGTGTTGGATCAGACTTTTCTTCTGTTGTCCGTGAAGGAGAAACTACAGGCGATACTTAGTTGGAAAAAAGTGACCTTAGAAAGATACTCTTTAGCAGAGAAATCATCACACTGCATAAGATGATAGATCATTGTACAGCACAAGCTCTCTGCATTAAGTGAAAGAATTAGTTTGTTACTAGATTGTCACATCTTTAACAGTATATATTTATACAGTCAGTCCTGTTCTACTCCAGAATTTCAATCCTGGTTTGAAAATAAGCAATGTAACAATTTCTTCTTGAAGACCTATCAAATTTCTAAGAAGGAAGATTCTTCTGTCAGCTACGCAAAGCAAACCACTCCTTGTCATAACTAAAACTGATTTTAAACTAAATTACACATTGTAAATTCAGGCCTGAAATTAAAACACATTACCAAGTCAGACACAAGATTAACACCATGATAAGAATCTTCTTAAGCTATTTAAATAAATTGTGTTAGCAACACAGTGAACAATTAACTCTGAAGGGAATGCACATTTCATATTTTTGCCAAGTGGTTAGTAGAACTAGCATTGTTTAGCTATCCTTGGATTAAAAACTCATAAATGCAACTGCAAGAGGAGGCTCTGAGATTATTTTTTTTTTTAAATCCTCAGATCACTCATTGTTATTTAACCTTTTCTTAAAAGCCAGATATAGTTACATACGAAGAAAACTCTATTAATTTTTGTCTGCTTTTATGGCAAGGAGTGTTAGTTTACTGTAAAGTGTTTTTTTCTTTCAGATTTTCTTCTACTCTCCTCCCTTTACTCTGCATATAGTTATTTTCATCATAGCCCTGCACAGTCAGTCTGTCAGCCAAATTTATCTATGCCTTCAGTGTAAATAAAAGGGACTTTTATCATAAAGAAGCCTATTTCAAATTCATAGTCCAAACTTACCTGTAGTATTAATCTTGGATTTGGGAGTTATCTTCTCTCTTTCAGCTGGCATCTTTTGTTTGGTTTTCTTTTTATTTCCTTTAGCTTTCTTCTTTTCTATAGCAAAGTCTTCATCATCACCTTCACTATAATCTGAATCTTCTTCTGATTCCTCACCTACAGCAAGGAAAAGGGATGTCATCTCTTTACAGGAAATACAATTTACTATTGCTCCAGGGCCTTCTAATCACATTCTGGACATAAAAAACCAGGATATCTTAAGGATACAGTAAACCAAATTTGCATATATTTATATGCTGAACTGAGAAAGAAGTAGCCTCCATAAAACATTCTGTATTTACAGAATTCTTGCTCTGTACTTTAATAATGGAACGTCCTGGTATAAACTCCATACAATAATGATTTTAACAGCAGAATTACCAATATTCCATGTGTGCAAGATGAAAAAGTTAAAGTTATTTGGCAGGGCTTCCAATTTTTACATATTCTTAGTCATGACTATTTAAAGTGGAAAAACACTATGTCTAATTTCAGCTGTAAGAAAGATTTTATAGATTTATTGTTAAAAAAGCCAGACATTAGCAAATCTTAAAAATAGTTCTCTATCAACAGGAATATCTGGATTATTCCCTTTATATTTTATTTCACTGACAATTCTAGAAATATTTTCCAATAAACCTTGCAGTAAGGAATAAAAGAAAGGATACAGACACATTAACCATTGCGGAATGAGAGATGTCTATCATATTTTGCAGACGTTCAATACTGGGCTGCTACCAGAAGCAGAGTATAAGGCTAGACTGACCTCCAGTTGGATGCAGCATGGTTTCTGAGTTGAGAATTGGAGCAAGGAAAGAAGGGAGGCTGCTTACTTTTTTAAATAAGCTTAAACAAAGCCAATACTGAAAGCACCAACACCTGATGCTACTCCAGAGTCACTGTTTTGATGCAAACCCCAGACAACAACTGGAAAAATGAATGGAGGCTCTTTAAAAGAGAAGAAGCTTTCCTAGACAAAGAGGTTAGAAGAAACCTGTTCTGACAGACTGTGGCAAATGCAGAGAAACAGTATCATTTTTGCCAGTTTGGGGAATGTGTATGAATAAGCTTCTGTGTTTAGATTTATTGTCAAAGTGCAACTGAGATGCCACTAGTATTAAAAGATAATGCTTCAGTAAGGGAGGGAGAGAAGATACAGTAGAAGCAGTATGCATTTAACTGAAAATATAAATTAAATGGAAGGCATCACATTCAAAGCACGTCTAAGGAGAGGAGTTTTATAGAGAAGAACTTACTGGGTACACACTCTGGCTCAGAGTCAGCAGCATGCCCTCTGTCATCGCTGTCAACGGTCAGTAACTTCTGATGTGCTGGAACTTTAGATGCTGCTGTCCTTTGCCTACCGTCACCCCTAGGTACGTTATCATCCATAACCTGATTGAGACCTAGAAAGCGGAAGGTGGTCTAATTAATTAAAATTCACAGTAAGTCTATTCTTCTTCTCAAAAAGAAGCAGGTATTTGACTCCCAGAATTCATTTTTGTGATTTTGAAGTATACTATACAGAAGCATATCATCAGCACTTGTTTTCATGTGATTCTCATTTTACTTTTAACTGACCAAACTGCACTTTTTGGTTGTGAAAGTTATCAACATTCATGTGTAATCAAACTAACGAAAGGGCAGAAGACCAAAAATAAAACTGGAAAAATGAAAATGTTTCCAATGGCACAGCAAATATTCTGGTCATGTTTATTTGATGCTTAGGCATTACGGACCCATTAAGGAGTTGAGGGTAAGTGTAGCTTCTTGAAGAAGTAAATAAACTCAGCATCTAAAAACATCACGTGTCTGTTGGTTTTTCCAACTAACTTTTAGTGATCTGTAACAATCTCATTCAGCAATCCACAGGTTTTCTCATTTTAAGACTGAGACTGAATTTTTAATGAAAAAATTAAATGCATCCTTCATCCTTCAGTCTTTATTTAAGATAAAGACTCTTTTTTCCATATAAGTGAAAAACAGAAGCCAATGGAAACAAAGGAGAGATAAGCTACTTAAATGTATCTTGAAACACTACTTCTGAAAAGACAGAGTATGAGAACAACTTACCTAAAAGTTCACTGTCTACACTGCAGTTGGAAAAAAGGGGTCTCCTATGTACATTTTCTGATTCAGTATTCTCACCTGTTTCAGGATCCAGAAAACAAACAAAAAATAATATTAGTATTCAAAACCCACATTACAAAAAGTCAAGATATTAAGAAATGAAAATGGCTAACATTTTTAGGTGTCTCTAATCAAACTATATGTTTGGGAGATCTTACAGAAAGTTATTTTTCTCACAGAAAAAACCAAGAACGTAAGACAACAGGCACTACCTAGAAATTATCATTTCCTTATCATGACATCTTGAAATAAAACATGACTTTCAACCTATTTCACTGTAAAATAAATTAAGTCATGTTTGAATTCACTACATATAAATAAAGAATGTTGCATTGAACTGAAAAATAACCTTGTTCTTCTGAATTTTGCACGTCAGGGATATTTGCAGAATTTTCTTTGACAGATAAGGCTAAGGCAACTTCCAAATCTCTTTGATAAAGTTTGTCATCCAAGGATATCCTGGAAAAAGAAAACAACAAACATGCTAAATAATAAAACAATGACATAAGTGTTACAGATCTACTTCTGACTTGCTGAACTTCTTTAAATTCAAATACTTGTAAAGATATTAATATTTCAATACATACTTTATAGCATATCATGTTATGAATACTACTTCCTGAAAAGACTTAGACAAAGTATGCACTAATATTTAAAGCACACTATATTTAAAAGCATTATAATTGCAAAACATTGTATATATATATGCACTAATAACTGGCATTATCACAGGAAAAGGTGATGAAGTTTATTTGAAATACCACACTGAGATGTAATATTTATACACAACTTTACCACCAAAATAATCAGATTTCTTTTTTCATTGACTTTGTATTTTCTATCAAGCTTTTTCTTCTTCAAGGAGTCAAAGTTGTCTTTATGTTTCTCAGTTTTAGGAGTACTTAAGTAACTCAGAACTGTTAGTTATTTTGCACTGTAGAGATATCAAGACAAGATCAGACACACAAACCTGTTTCTGCGCCTATGCAGGCCACTTGCCAGTGTTTTTTAGAGGTGTAACAAAAGAGACATAGCTTACTACCAAACTTAGGCAAATTTTCTTGACTCTATGCATAATCACATTATCCCTGATTTGCAACAATACCAATAAAGCCGAAAATTGTTATCACATTACTATGTTAGTTGTCTTTTCTTAGCTGCTTAAAACTCTAGGGAAAAAAACCAACAAATGCTATTATTGAAATCCAGCTTTGCACAGAGTTGACCACATTTCAACATTTCTTACCTTTTACTAGGTGTTTGCTTTTGTGATGGAGTCAATTCTTTGTGTGGCTTTTTTTGCTTCTCTTTTTTCTCCTTCTTTGGATCCTTGAGCTGTGTTCTGGATTTTTTGCTTGAATGTACAGCTATACATGCAAAGTCTTCATCTGTTTGGGAAACAGCAACAAGCTTTAATGAATTTTCATATATTCTTCCATATGGCCAAAAGAAGTAATTCAACTTCATTTCATCACATGCTGAAAATGTGCCAAAGATAACCTTTTTGAAATTAATTCTATTTTTAAAGAACACAACAACTATACTATTCTTAAATGTATTTTAAATTAAAATTTAACAAGACCTCTTTTGCATATATTTTTATTCAAGAGGTAACTATTTCAATTTTTATTACCAGTATGGCAATAAAGCTTCAATGTCCAATGTGTTACCAGATTTTCAATAACTAGAAGTTCACGTTCTGATATGCAGAACAGCAATCAATTATAATAGTAATCCCTGTCATTAAACAGTTTTTAGAGTTCTTGGTGTTTTGGGAATTGTTCCACTTCTTAAAAAATGTCAGCTGCTTCCCTTTTTCTATCATTTTCATATTGCCTCTTATAAAATATAATGCATTTTTTCCAATTTTCAAAGAAAATTAGAAGGCATGAAAACTGCCTTTCTTCCAACTGAAGACATTGTAGATCACAGTGTAAAATAAGGAATAAAATAATAATCTTCAGTATTCTCTAAATGATGCAAGAACCTTAGATAATCACTAATGTTTCTGAGAATTTACACTTTTCTTTAGTATTACAAGTGGTCACTTGTAAACTAAAAAAAGTCATGTACCACATTTAAATTCCTGAAACCAAGAATCTCCATTAATCCACAAGATTCACAAGAGACCTTTAGTATTATTTACTTTTGCCCTCCCCTTCCCACCAATTCAAACTGTTGCCCTGATCCTGCAAACAGCATTAAAAAAAAACAAACAAACAAAAAACCCAAACCAACCCACCAAAACCCAAGAGAGCAACCAAATTCTGTAAGAAAAATGTGTAATACCCATTAGGGCTTAGAAGGGAGGGCTGTCGTGAAAACAAATAGCCTGCAATCTATTTTCCTATCAATGGAACTCAAAAGTTGACTCCTATGTCCTTAATCCAAAACCCATCAAGATACAGAGCTGCAGGAGAAACATTAGATCTAGGTACAGATGATTCACATCTCCTTTATATTCTCATTTACAACCCTGTGAACTGATCGGCCTGTTGGACATGGAGCAACCAATTACCACTGAAAACTGAGGCAGGGAGAGAAATATTCAATTTTCCTGCAACAAGACACAGCGTATTCACCAGTTCCCTGCCATACTGTTGTTATACTCTGGCTTACAGCCATCATATTCTTGTTGTATTAGGATATTTAACAGTGTGCCCAGATTACACCCTGAGAAAATATTTAACAGCCTTTTCAATGAACTAATTCAATAAAGATACTCTGATGATATTTTGGGTGGTTACATTAGTGTTTGGCATTTTTGTTATGTACAAGAACTTGCCACTCACCGTCGTCTTCCAAATCCCCAAACTGAGAATAATCAACTATTTTCTTGTTCCTGTGGCAAAAAACATACACTGTTAATCCTTCCAGATTGAGCACCCTGACTTGCTAACACTCGATTTGGGGGCGACTCATGTTTTACAACAATAAAGCAATGTGTGTTCAAATGTATGTATAACCAGCGCTACTGCATACAACGCGGTTATTACGAAGAGCTTCTAGGTTTGTTTTTTTTTTTTAATCTTGAAGTAACACTGCTTTTTGTTGCTCTCGTTGTGGGAGCATTGTATTCTCCTGACGTACCCACCCCCTCAGAGCCGCTACTGTTCAAGGGAAATTATCTCCTGGGTCACTTTTCGGCACTTGAAACCTGTTTTCCGTTCACTTTCCAGGCCGCCTCCCACCCCTCAGCCAGGGATCCACCCGAGGGTCCCCGTCACCCGCCGGGGCTGCTCTCCGCGGGACGCAGCCGCCTCAGGGGGAGGCCCCGGCTGGAAGGGAAACGGCGCGGGCCCGTCCTCAAGCCCGGCGTGACAACGGCCCACGGAGAAGCCCGCTGAGGGAGGCGCGGGGCTCTGCCGGGGCCCGCCAAGAACGGCGGCCGTGAGGGGAGCCCGCCCGCCCGCCCGCTCCCTCAGCGGGTAACGGCCGCCGGCGCTCGCGCTGGCCGGGGCCTTTCTAGGAAACGTCCCTCAGTGGCTCGCGCCCCTCCGCCGCCGCACGTACCTCCTCACCGGCCGCGCCATCCCCGCGCCGGTCCGCGGGGGGGGGCACGCGGGCCGCTGACGACACCGCAGCGCCCTCCTCCTCCTCCTCCTCCTCCTCCTCCTCCTCCTCCGCCGCCCCCGACCCGACCCGGCACATTCGCCACAAGGCGGGCGGGTGTCGAATCTGCGGCTCCGGACGCGAAGGTTCTAACGGGGAGGCGGGAACCGCCCGGCGTCGCTGCCTCCCTCAGCCGCCGCGCCCCCTCACCTGCCCGCCCGGGACCCAGGTGAGCGAAGAGGGAAGAGGAGGAGGAGGAGGAGGAGGACGACGACGAGGACGCCGCTCGCTCCGCTCCTGCCCTTCGCGGCGGGGGAAGCGGCTCCGGTCCCTGCGGGCGCTGCCCCGTCCGAGCTGAGGGGCTGCGTTTGCCCCGGGGTTTTGGAGCCTTTCCGGGGGGTGGGGGGGGGTGTGAAGGTGGATGGGATCCTGCAGGCCTTTCCCGCCCACCGCCAGCTTTGCTTCTGCTTTTTCAGTAACGGGAGCTGCCGTCATCTCTCTTGGCGTGGGCCGCCGGTCTGGCGCCCCGGAGCCTGTGGTGGAGCTGAGGGAACAAGCGCCGGTTTCGGGAGGGGGGTTTGGGCCGCCGGGCTGCCGTCCCCTGGTCCCGCCCTTTTCCTCCCCGCTAAACCTCGGTTTGTCGCGGGGTAGCAGAAAGGCGTTCGTCGCGTTCGCCTTTCTGCCTGGTGCTGTTTAAATCCCGCTCCGTGATGGGCCATCAGGCGGCCTCGGTTCAGCTTTGGGTGCCCTGAGGTTTTTGTTGTTGTTGTTGTTGTTATCGTGAAGCGATTTGTAACCGATTTGTTTAATCTGTTTCCAAGATGTAGGTTTGTTCACAAAAACAAACAAACGAACCACCCCCCAAAACTATAAACTGGTCCCATGAATCTTGCTGAGGAAAATATACTTCTTTTCCTTTCGTTTTCTGCTTTTTTTTCTCCTTGGACTGCAGTTTTTAGCACTGGGGAGGTTTCACTGGGGAGATTTCAGCTGGAGTAATGTGTCCAGCTTTGCAGGTAGTGCTCAAAAAAGAGGAGTGTAAATGACTGGGGGAGCCCTCACGGAGGCAAAAATTACTGACAGGTATACACTCCCATCCCGTATTTTCATCCTGTAGACAGTTCTCTTGCTTTCCTTTGGGCTTATTTTTTATGGTCTTATTTAAAAATAATGACAGTCTATCCTAAAGCAGGTTACAAAATGACAAAATAAGTTTTTTCTAAAAATTATTACAGACTTCCGCTCCCCTCCTCCCCCAAGTCTACCACCTGCAGAAAGGAGGAAGTAAAATCCTAATGCACTGTGAAGGATCTCAGATTTTGAGGCATGCATGGCAGCAGTTCCAGTGTCTCAGTTAAAGTTTGCTATTTATGAGGATTCCTTCTGTCCTGGTTCTGCCTTTAAGTCAGAAGGCCTATACTGTAATTTGTAAGAGTAATTAACCAGATTCATATAACGATACACTCCATTACAGTTTAGAAGCATTCAGTGGTTTGGAAACTGTTATTTATGCTTCAGTTCCAACCTGTGTGTTTGGAAGTAAAAATTGAGATGAGTATCTATGGAAAAATTTGGGGGGTTAAGTTTTCTTGCCAGAAGCTGTTAATTATTAACAAGCCATGTTTTTAATTTACTTAGGATTTTACAAGAATATAACTCATGTTATTTTCATTTCTAATGCAGGAAATCAACTCAAGAAGATGAAGCCTAATAAAGGAAAGACCTGTACTAGGGAGCGAGACTATGTTTACAAATTCAATGCTGGAAATCAACATTTAGTGCTTACAGTGCCTCTCAAATTCCCTGTGCAAGAGAATATTAGTCATTTGCATGGACGTCTAATGCTTCTGCACAATCTGCCATGCTTTATAGAAAATGGTAAGGATTGATTTCTTAAATTAGTGTCATATATCCATGTTCACAAGTATCTTACAACCTGCTTTAAGAACCCAAAAGAAGGGTATTTACTACAACAGTCTTAAAAAATTTGGTTTTAAAACAGCAAGAACTTTATTTGTATGTTTCCTAGATGATTACTGATACTTCCACTGACATTTTCTGTTGATGGCCCATTCTCTTCTTTTTATAATTAATAGACCTGAAGCAATCTCTTAATAAGTTCATAGAAGAGGAAACTATAAAAGATTATGATAGAGAAGCTGAAATGGCTCTGGAAGCAGTGAAATCAGGAAAAGTAGACATAAACCAGCTGGCAGATACTTGGGCTAAAGCTTACAAAGAGGTAAGATTAAGGCTGAAAAGTTAATATTCAGGACTTGCTTTGTGAGAGTGTGTGCACATGTACAGACAGAATCACATCTGTGAAGATGCAAAATTACACTGAAATTCACTTTTACTGATCAATTACAATTTTTTCTTTTTATCTGAAAGTGGTTGTTAAGTCTTCATCCTACAAGTTCTCAGTCAGGTTCTTCCTGAATTTAGTAGTCAGAAGATACAAAATTGAGAGGTAGATAGCTAGTGATATTAAAAAAAAAAATAGTTATAAGGGTTACAGTGAGTTAGAATCAAAGCAAGAGATAGTAAAGTGGTACTCCTATCCTAAATCTCAATAATAGCAATGAAGACTCCACAGAGAAAGCATATAGTTGGGAGAGACTTTTCAGCTCGTGACTGTTTTACATTATTTAGTGATGATGAGGCTTTAGCTGGAGTAATGTGTCCAGTTTTTCATGTGATCTTCAAAACAGAGGAATGCAAAAGAACTGGAGGAGTCCTAGCAAAGGCAAAAAAAGAATGACAGAAACTGCAGCATTTGAGGAAAAGTTTATAGGAATTGAATTTGCTTATCGTGGAATATAGAAGAATGTTGTGAAAAATCCCAAAGCATGTCTGTTATAAAGAGAATTGGAAACAAATCATCTGCCTTAATGAATGTCAACAAAATGAATTTAGCTTTACCTCTAAGAAGGAAAAATCTGTATTGGGTGAGCATGGGAATGTGATAAAACACTGAAGAAGTTTACAGTCTTCTATGCTACCAGTTTCTGTGAATGGGTTAGCCTGAGTGCAAGGGTTAGGATTAGATTATTTCTTGACACTTCTAACCTACACTTCAATGGTACGGTCTCAGTTCATCCGCTGAATCTGTTAGAAATGATTGCAAATTTAAGGAGTGTTGGGCCATTCTTTTTTCAATAAAAATGGCTTTTCTTAAATCAGCGTTGTTGAATAAATTCTAGTGACATCAGAGATTAGTCATCCCTTCTAGCAAAAAGTTTTTGTTTGCACAGCTGGTGTTTTGGGCCCTATTTAAAATTCATCAGTTGCAAATACTGTTGTAGATATTATTGTTCTTTCCAAGTTGGTGATTGCTGAAAATCGGTAATTCCTCACTGTAGTCAAAACCTTAATGTTTCTGCTGTTAGTCGCTTTGAAAGAGAAAGAATATGGGAAGGGAGAAGATGTTAAAGCAGAATACCAAAAGCTCAAACGAGGAGCTGCATGAGGAATTCATGTATGTTGAAGGTTGTGCAACAGTGTGTATGCCCAGTTGGTTTGCCCCACCGTTATGAGTGATCCTTATATGTCCTAAAAGGTACCAAATGCTTTAAAATATCTTATAATTTTTAGACAACGTTAGAATATGCAAAACCTGAAGAAACCAGCTGGGATGAAGATTTTGCAGACGTTTATCATGATCTGATACATTCTCCAGCTTCTGAAATGCTGTTAAACCTGGAACACAATTATTTTGTTAGTATCTCAGAATTAATAAGTGAAAGAGATGTGGAACTGAAAAAACTACGGGAAAGGTATTCCTTTTTTTTTTTTTTTTTTTCCCCTATCTTATTTAATAGGGGTGCATGCCACTGGGTGTATACAACTTGCAGGACAACACGTGTCAACTTGTATTTGTCTATGTAAGGCCTATTTTAGTTTTGTGTTTCCCTCTTTAAAGTCACATAATACTTAGCTTATATTGTTAGGGTCAGCTATCTTATAATCTCCTCAGTCACTGAAAATAATAAAAGCTAAGGCCATCAAAGTAATATAAGGTTTGACTTCCACTGTTTTATCCATGCTGTAAGTGGTATAGCAACCTAAAGTGCTTAGGATGTCTAGAAAGTAGAGTATATGTACGTACTGTGTTTTGCCTTTGTTATGATGTACTTTAAATGAAAAAAATGGAAGTTCCATGGGGTGAAAAGGCGGGCAAAAGTTTTGAACCAACTTTAAATCAGAAACTGTTGAATTTGAAGTTTAGGAAAGTCTACGTGGGATCCCGAGTTTCTGACTAAGCTTGAATAGCTGCAGGTGGCTGCTTTGCCCACAAGAGGGAACACATACGATGTGGAGTTTTCTGTTCCCTTTCAAGACTAAATAGGTTAAGGACAATGAATGCACACAAATACGGGTATAGTATAGGTTCTAAATACTAGGGAAGCTTGTGAGATGCCAGAGTATTCTAAGTAGGTCTGTTTTAGCATTCTAAGTGGCAATATTCCTTGAGTTGTGTTTAAGCTCACATTATACAATGCATACCTGTTTATATAGTTTCTTCTAGACTGAATCTTATATATCTCTAATTTGGGGATAAATGTTGCCAATAATGTGTTAGCAAAACTTTTTGCTGCTTATTGACTCTTCTCAAGTACTCATCTAGAAGAAAGAGTGCTTAATCTTAAGAGCAGTAATGTTATAGAGATCTAGTGTGGTATAGCTGTTTATTTACTCTGGTGGAATTTATCATATCTATTTGTCATAATCAAGAAACTCCATATGTTGGTAGCAGCTGAGACTGTCCCAGATGAGCGTAGGTGTTGTTCTGTTTACATAGGAGCTGACTTGGAATCCCTGATCCTCAACTCAGATTTGTTTTGCAGATATTCACTGCTAAATCTGTGCTAGGGTAAATTGATGCCTCGCTGAAGAAAGGGCTGACTAAAGAGGGATGAGTTATTGGATGAAATGATGATAGCAGGGCAGCCCTTTAACTCCAGGTGTCCTTGTTGAATGAGCTGGAAGCTCATCTGACTACTAAAAATAGGTGTGTTTAGGCTACTTCCTGGTGTTTACCTGTCTGCATCAGCTGTGGTTGGCGTGGGAGGAAGGCAAGGGACCGAGTAGGTCCATTTCAAAAACTCTTCTAATGATAAGCATAGTGAAGTGCTGTATTAGTGTATCTGGTTATACTGTTGTACCTTCGTTTGAGTATCTGTGAGGGCAGACTTTAAATGTATGAATTCCAATTCCAAAATGAGCAGGTGGACAAAGTACTGCATGGTGTATCTTTCAGCTGTGTGTTCAGTTGTATCTCTGCCTGTGATGAATATTGACCAGCTGACTGGTGCAACTGGTCACTGTATCAGTAACTGTATCGACAACAATGGGTGTTCTGCCAGTTTTTTGAAAGTGTTGCTTGTTGTAAATCTACGTTTGCTTCCCTTTCAGACAAGGAGCTGAAATGGATAAGGTGATGCAGGAGCTAGGGAGATCGCTAACGGACCAGGATGTAAATTCATTAGCAGCTCAGCATTTTGAATCTCAGCAGGTAAACTAAGTTCAGTGAACTAGAATATGTTATGCAAATAATTGTCTTAAAAAGAAAATCCAAAACACTCAAATTATCGCTGTCATTAGGATTTGGAGAACAAATGGACCAATGAATTAAAACAGTCTACTGCTATTCAGAAGCAGGAATATCAGGAATGGGTGATAAAGCTTCATCAGGACCTAAAGAATCCCAACAACAGCTCAATCAGGTATTTAATTCTTCTGTGATGCTTACTTCTATCTGTAATAGTTCAAAGGACTTGCTTTATATAATCTTTATTTCAGATTAGCCATTTAAATAGGGTAATCAAAGCAAATGAAAGACAAATAAACCATCATAATTAAATATTTGCATTTTAGGAGTGTCTTCATTGTGCAATGTTATAACCTTTCTGTACCAGAAAGTGTTGTAATGCACTAAACTACAACTTTAGCTGAATGGGGTTTCCTCCTGTTTTGCCTTAATTTACAACATCTGTCTTTTAACACTATTTCACAAAGCTTTCTGTTACCTCTTAAGGATGTTCTGCAGAATAATTGTAGCTTAATAAATGTTAACAGTATCACATGTTTTGAATTAATAAGCCTCCTTTTTTTTTTTTTTTTTTTGCTTTATGTATACATCACGGGACAGCTAAAAAAAGTGGAATTTCTTAGTGTGAACACTTGTGAGGGTTGGATGAAAAGCTTTCTGACTGAGGAAGTAGCAGGGAAATCAGAATTCGTAACTTGGGGAGATCCTTATTCTTTATCATTAGTAACCACCACCTTTGCTACTAACAGGAAAATAGGAGGAGTAAAACCTGATGCTTTCCCATGCCTCCCATTAGTAGAAGAGCCTGTATGAGTAGATTTAGGCAGCTGCAGTAAGCAATTTATGGGAAACACAACACCTTTGAACAGAGTGGATGCCAGTGATAAGATGAGAGAGGCATGGGTTATAGTGTGTGAAATACTTCATCACTTTCTCTTGGGTGTTTCCTGTTGGGATAAGGAAGCTGAGTGTATGGAGCATGAGGGAAGAGAGATAGGAGGGGAAGTATATTGGAAGATGATGCTGTATTTAGATTTCTCACTACTTTCCTCAGGATTTTGTTGTCTGTGAATTTGTGTTTTGGAAGTCTTTTGCAGTTCTCAGGTTAGTCCCAGAAAGTCCTAGGACTGCATAGCTCACAAGCAAGCTGGCCTCTTTCTAACATAGTGACCAGGTAAAACATCACTGCAGTAGTGACAATAGTAGAGCTCAAGCTCTAAGCCCAATCCTAAAATATTTTTCCACAGAATTTTCATGTTAGCTTTGTTGATTATTTCCATGAGGCTTCATAGAGTGAAAGTACAAAGGCTATTCGTACTTATCACTTGAACCTCTTCCCGTGTTCTGGCCTTCTACTGCTGTAAAATAAGACCAAAGTGAAGTTGCTTAGAGCTGAAAGCTGGAAGAAAAGGACTGCTGGAGGTCCAGAGGCAAGGACCTCAGAGAGAATGAGGACGTTTTGGCTTCATAATCTTGGATGCTTATAACAGATGTGAAGTGATAGTATTTTAATCATTATGCTCACATACACTAGCAGAAAGTGTCATCTCTCTGTGTTAAATTCTGAAAACTATAGGTCCCTAATGCATTTGACAATAATGCATAGGAAGTCTATAGTAGGGCAACTAGAAGCTTAAAGACAGAGAAAAAAAAATGTGTGTTACACACATATACAGACATAAAAGAGCGATATATATATATACACACACACATATCTTTATGCATCTGGTTGCTTATATGTGTGTATATATATTTATTAATGGTATATCTCAGTTTTACCTCATCACTAGATGTTTGCAATTAGTGAAATTGTTTGCAAGTTTATAAAACAACTTTGAAGATTAGGCATTTTGAAAACAAACTTTTCATTAATGCAGAAGCAAATTGGAGAGATGTTCATGTTTTTCATGAAACAGAAAGTACTTATATCACTTACTACTAGACAGTTGAAGTTAGGAAAAAAATTAAAACTGCTATCTGAAATATTTCCTGCTAGTTTGAACACTGTGGAGCGTTTTATTTGGCTTTTTCTAACCTCCCATTTTGTGGGGGGAAGAAAGAAATGTTTTATCTAGTAACTTCATAAATAAGGTTTTGGCTATTATAAATAGGCTGAGAAGAATTTTTTTTTTCCTTTTATTCTGATGTTCTTATTATGTTATAACTGTGTTATTTCTCAATCTCAAAATGCTTTACAAATGAGCTAGGTAATGTAAATCTAACAGTGGAGTCTGCTCTTCCTGCTAGCATGCACCTGGAGTATTGTATGCCAGAAAAGTAAAACCTCAGATGAGTGGAGTTCATTCAAATAGGTTTAGTCTCTTCGTTTCCACAGACTAGCTGAGAAAACTTTGGATAGCTTTAACAAAATATTGTTGGTCTTGAACAAAAATTAGGATAAACTTTTCAGTACATGTCTCGTTATTTTAGTGATGAAATTAAGGTTCAGCCTAGCCAACTGAGAGAATCTGTAGAAGGAAATGGAAGAATTTATGAAGAGCAAAGGCTGTTGGAAGAAAGTTTTACTATTCACTTGGGTAAGTAAAGTAAACTGACACCAAACCCAAACATAATAACAGATGCTAATAAATAACGTATCTAAGTCATGTATTATTTACAGTATTTAACTGTCAATGTATACAATATATACAGTTTGTAATTGTTTTGTATTTGTTCTTTACATATGTAAGAGAAGTACAGTACGGTATAAACTGTATCAAACAGTATCTAGCTACCCGAGGTATACTTAATGTAAGACATTGTAGAAGCAAGTTTTTATCCACTCTAGCAAGGTGACTAGTGTAGAAAAGGACACTAACATCAAAACACATAGAGGTTAAAAATTATATTTTAACTGTTCTTATGTTTGTTAAGAAAATGTGGGTATTAAATTCAATTCTCATGATCAATTAACAGGAAAAATAGATACTTAAAATTTTTACTTTTGTTTATGCAATGGAGACTTCTTACGCTGTCTGTTTTGACTGCATTAGTATTTCATCCATAGCCTTAGAGTAGGGAGCAAGGCTCACTTCAGGTATAGATAAGCCTTGCCTCATGACAGTATGAAAGTGTTGCATTTTTCTTCTTACTTTGTAAATTGCTGATATGTATGTAAAACTGAATATATGGTTAAGAACTTTCTTTTGAGGATTATTGATTGTATTTCCCTTAGATCTTTTTCACGAAACTTAGAGGAGCACTTTGACACCTTGTGTTTTAACAACAATGCTGAGTTTGCTCTTCTACTGTATGTATTAAAATCACTTATATTCTGTACAGGAGCTCAGTTGAAGACCATGCATAACTTGAGATTACTGAGAGCTGATATGCTGGATTTCTGTAAACATAAGCGCAATCATCGAAGTGGAGTAAAACTTCGCAGGCTTCAAACTGCAATGTCTCTCTATTCAACTTCTCTCTGTGGCCTGGTTTTATTGGTAGATAACCGTATCAGTTCATATAGCGGCATCAAGAGAGGTGAGTCCTCTAATGAGGTATATCGTGTCAGTGAAAACAAGTCTCACTTAAGCTTGTTGTCTTCTGTCACAAAAACTATTCTCTGTAAAATTAAAATTTACTGGAGACCCTAATGGTTTGGACATGGTATTGCAAAAGGGTAACAAATGCAAGAGAGATATGGATAAGGATGGGGGACGGACTTGTGCTCTGATATGCTGTTATCCGTCTCATCTCTTTCCTAGGTTTTGTGTTTGAGTAAGGAACTTGTTAGAGTGAGCACTTCAGTGTTGATTTACCTGCCTTATACTGACTTATTACAGGGTCTTCTAACTTTCTGATGTCAGATTAGCATACTGAAACCTATTTGCAAAGATGGAAATGAAATATGCTAGGATTTTAAATTGATAAGTAAATGTATAAAAATACCATGTGCTTTAGATATCTGCAGCACTATGAATTCCATTAAAAATGAACAATGGGAATATTACTTGACTACTCCTGGAAAGCTTGATTAGTAGCCATTTTAAGTACCTGTCTTTCGAGTAACTGGATGCTATGATGAAGGTGTTTTGTATCAAGGTTAACCAGTGAAATGTGTGTTTGTTCCTTTTCCAGTTTTGGTCACTGAGGCTTTCTCTGAACCACATTATTGACTCTTGGCTATTGACCAAAACATTTGCACTTGAAATGTTTTTTTGTCTGAAGCCACTATTGTCATTGTTCTAGTGTGCTGTAAAAACAAACAAACAAACAAAAAACTTTGGTGGTTGATGTTCTCTGAAAACAGTGTGGAATCAGGCTTGTACCAAGAAGGAAAGGGAAGTGTACCAGTAAAAATTGCAGTTGCATTTGTGCTGTTTATGGTTTCCAAGTTACTTAATTCTGACAGTATTATTTCATACTTGTACTCATTTTCAGTTACCTTTTTTTTTACTGCTTAAATATTTAAATTAATAACAAATAGAGAAGATTTGTTTTTATGCTAAATCTTAGGTGATAAGAGAAGATGGACACTTAAATAATACTGTTAAACACAAAATTGCATCTTCTAGTCACCAATTAGATCTCGCAGCCACAGCAGAGGGGAAAATAAGGGACTGTATCACTATCTGTAGAACATAATCCTCAATAAATTTTGATTTCTTTGAGTTCCAAAGGGACTTTGGCGAACTTAACTATGGGCACATTCCACAGCTGTCTGCACCACTATTCTTTTTAAAAATCTTGCGCAAGTTAATGTGTCTCATTCCTTAGCTCCTCTGACCTAGTCGGATATATTACTTTAAACCATCTGTGAACGTCTGGTTGTACTGAGACCCCAAACCACTGTAGGTGGCAACTGGGGTTTGAGCACGCTTCTTTAAATCCACTCTTTGGTGACAGTGGTAGCTTCTGGCAGAAGGGCAGTAATAAACACCTTTGAGAGGAGACTTTTGCTCTTAAACTGTTAAAGCTGTTTGTTGCAAGAGCGTTAGCTGGAACCAATTCTCCTTCCTAAAAGGCTCTTTAAGGAATAAATACACTAGGGGTTCAAAGACTCATAAAATTGCTGTATAGAAGACCTTTAAATGATACATTGATGCTATTGTTTAAATAGAGAGATCGTGGGTTGTGCAGTCTAAATTTCTGCGTTACAGAAGTGCAGAAACAATTTTTAGTGTATTTTGTTAGTTCTGTTGTCTGGCAAACACTTTGATGTTGCATCTTTTGGTAAATCTGTTATGCAAAAATGGTTCCATTTGTCTCCAAAATTCAGGATACATGTGAGGTATTTGCAAGACTGAAAACCATGACTGCAGTTTTTTCTGTGTTTCTTACAATGTGTAAACAGCAACTAACAAAATATACCTTTGAAATCAGATTTGGATGCACTTGTAGGAAACAGCCTTGAACAGAAAGCCTTGAACTTATGTGTGAACTTTCAACATGCTAATTCCATTCAGACTATTTTTTCTAAGCTAGATGAATAGTTTCTTTATATACCTTATATTTATGCATTGTCTACCTCAAGTCTCTAATATTAGGACTTTGTAGGGCTACTGTGACTCAGATTTTGAGTAGGTGTAGCACACTTAGACAAACGATAAACTAAAAGTTAATTTTAATTTAAATAGAAGAGATTTTTCATTCGTTTGTTTCAAATAAAATGTCTTGTGACCTTATTTTATCTTGATGCACACAGAAGACACAATCTTTTGGAATATGAGCTTCTTCCTCCCTTGGTGTTGGACACTGGAATTTAATAAAGCCTTTTGAAAATAGATTTTATGATGGAGAGTTTATGTAAAATGATAAAATACATAAAGATTTTTCTCTCTACCCTGCCTGTTCCTGTTGCAGCCTGTTCACAGGAGTATACGGTGCTCTCCAGATAGGCAATCAGAGTACATTAAGAACTTTAAGGAGGATTAGAGCAGGTACCTCAAAACAGGAAGTAAGTAGTAATCGCTTAGTATAGTCCAGCTCCTTGCTAATAGCTTGTTTTGGCTCCCATTGACTTACTTGGAGAGATGGCTGGACATTAGGATAAGGAGCTTAGAATACCAGTCACAGAGGCAGTATTTTATGATCCTAATTATCAGTATAACATTTCCAAGCCTGACGTAATACTTCCTTATCAGGAAAAGGAACTTGCAGCTCTTTTCAGCTGATGACACTTTTCCTTAGCTTTCCAATCTGTGTTTTGAGAACTAAAAGGAAAGAACTGTAATTCCAGCTTTCCAGATACACTGTTTATGAATGTCATTAGCTCTCATTTTTCAAAACAAACTGGAACACTGTTGTTGCTGTTGGAAGTATCTATTATGTATGTTTTAATAAAGTATCACAAGCTGAAGGACTGTTAGTAATAAGATATCATTTTTAAAGCACAGTTACAATTACACTATTGCTGTTATTCTGGGGTTTTTTTGGTCTGGGTGGTTTTGTTTGAAGAGCAACAACACTCAAGGGTTTGGGGTTGTTTTTTTTCCCCAGGCAATTAATTTCTTTCAAAAAATGTTTTGTCTCTGCCATAAATTTTTTAGAATTTAAAGAGGAGTACTGCAAGGTTTTCTCTGGTTTTGTGGGGGGTTGCCTTTGTAACTGGCCTTGCTTGAAGAGTAGAGCAGAATTATGTAATGTTACTAGGCACAGCCTTATGACATGGATTTTAATCTTGTTTTTTTCCCTAGATTTTGCAACTGTTTGCCAAGAATGCACAGATTTCCATTTTCCTGGAATTCAAGAACAGCTTGAAATTGTCCAGAAGGTTGTACTTAAGGCCAGAGCACAGCGTAGCAGTAAGTCGAAAAGACTTCATGGTCAGTGACAACCAAAATTACTTTCCTTGAAATAGAATAGTGGTCAGCTGAATGTTTATGGTTACGGGCAAGTTGATTTCGCTCTTCTTCAGTTACCTGATCTATAAAATGGAATGTTTCAGTTTATTGATGAACTCTGAGAAGTCTGCATGAAATTCTCTCTTCACAGGCAGCATGTTCTCACGATGTCTTTGCTGCTGTAACAGACAGACCTTACCAAAAAAACCCTAGGTCCTTAGGTTCTGATCACACTTCAGCAGTGTGAGAAGTGTATAGGGCCATTGTGCTTTTTCCTCTGCAGTTTAAACTGCCTGTAGCAACACAGGCTTTATCTGATTTTCCTTTTAACTTCTATTTAAAGTTTGCAGAAGAAGAGCTATGACTTTTTACCTTTCTTAAAAGTGAATGCTAAAAACTGAATAATAAATTGACTAAATGTGTATACTTTTTAGTGCTGACCAAATCCTTGTGAGTGGTTTACTTTGCAGTTATGTTTACAAATGGCTGTGAAATTTTCTGACCACATGGTGTTAAGGCAGTACTTGTACATGATGAAACTTTGTTTTTCTTGCGGAGAACTACTTATGTGATTTAAATACGTCAGTAACATGAATAGATTCGTAAAAGTACATAGAGAAACAAGTTTTCTTGGGAACCTGCATATTGCTGTAGTCTTGAAGAAAATACTGAAAGCTGGTTTTGTACCGCTGATTTATGTAAATATCTTTAAAATTTTTCTTGTAATACTAGGAACAACTTTATTTTAAATAGTTACGTTATTTAAAAAGCAATAGCAAGGTACTGTGTAGTTGTGGGCACAATTTGGAAAGTTTAGTATTATGTCTGAGAATATTGTGTTTTCTCCAAATGACGAGGTATCGTAGGATGATTAAGTAAGAAAGCTAATGATTTGAGATAGAATTCAGTTCAGTGTCTACTGAAGACAGCAAAAACATTTCCTGTCCATCCTCCTGCTTTTTGGGGACTTTATGGTAACTTTATGGTAAAAATTCGAGCCAAGATATCATCTTAGTATATTCATGAGAAAGCATAATTAATAGATGATATATTTAATATTTGTGCTATGTATTTATATACAGAAAACAAAAGTAGTGGAAATGAAGATAAATTAAAGAATATTGAACGAAACCAGTCAAATATTTTGCCGGGTGAGTTCTGTTGCATTTTCCCCCTCTTCTTAAAGCAAATTGTGTTTTATAGATGCACATTTTTAGCTCTAAAGTCAGAACATAAATTATAAACTAAACCCGAGTTGACCTCAATCAGAGGAGAAGGATGTTCTTGTGGCTAAGGCAGAGAACTGGGTGTTAGGACATCTGGTTTCTATTCCCAGCTTTGCCACTGCATCATGTGACTTGGGGCAAATCACTTAACTTCTCTATGCCTAAAATTTCTTTTCAGAATTTGAGGGTGGAAAAAAAGACCTCTGAGCATCTTGGGAAAAGGTGAAACTTAAATACTAGCAACTAATTTTATTTTTGAAAATAATTTTATATATATATATGTCACTGTTAAGATACAGCAAAGCATTTTAGAATGTATATTTTAACTCCGAGAATGTACAAATCCATTCCTTTCAAAGAGGAAGTATCTTCTGTGTATATTGTGATTCCTAGTAAGGAAAGCTTCTGTGGAATTTGAAGATGAATACACAGTTGCGGAGCGGAGGAGTTAAATCCATACAACCCATGATTGAATAAAAGGGCTTCTTAAAATTGCTTTCATGATGGTCTTAGATCTTGTTGGTATAAGTGGATTATAAAATCAAATTGGGTCCTTAACAGATAAATCCAGGTGAATCTTGCTGCAGTGGCTTGTGTATTGCTTAGATGGTCATTGCTGGGGATTACTGCCTCCTTAGCAGTCATCAGAAAGGAGTACATACCTGTTCTTCAGCTGTCCCAGTACAAAGGTAGTATCTTAACTTAAATGACCAGTGAGAATAGGCTTGAAGAAAGATGTTTATCTGTTGACTGTAACAGTAGGGGTATTGCGTACCTGTTGACTGTAGTATAAACACTTGATCTCCAGCGGAGAGGTAAGATGGAGAGACTTGCATTTCACTGCCCCTTACTCTTTCTCAACCTTTGATAAATGAATAACAAGTCTAAAAATACCCCCAACGAGATGCCTTGGTAACTTTTTGCAAACAACTGTAACTAATCTTCCCATTACTATGAATTATTTTAAATTCTAATGATCATTGATACCTTTGTCTTCTAGTACGTATCTTGGTTGTTACGTAACCCACTATCTTTTTCCACAGACTTTCTGCATCCTTTATTTTAACCCATCCTTTTTTGGTATTTCCGCCTCCCACATCTGTCTGCAATTCAGTGCTTACGTTATATATTTTGAGTATTACACCTCCTCTGTGTTTGTTTTTCTGTTTCGTGCTATATATAGATCATATCCGCCTGTACTGGCACTGTTACGTCTTATTACACCAGGTGTCTGTGATGCCAGTGAAACCCATCAAAGCAGGGAAGTGAGTGTAGGATGAATGTAAAACAATGATATTCCAAGAGATTTTAGATCAGTTGGTTTCTAACTTTTTTTTTTTTCTCTCATGAATGTTTTCTGATCTCTGTTGTGTATTTGTATTTGCCTTTTGTCTTAACTGACCCTATCCTTACATTGCCTAACAGTGGTATTTCAGTACAGATCACTACCATAATATCTTTGACTTCTTGGTTTATGTTATTTTGTAGGAGAATTCTACATCACACGCCATTCAAATCTTTCTGAAATTCATGTTGCTTTTCACCTCTGTGTGGATGATAATGTAAGATCTGGTAATGTGACTGCTCGGGATCCTGCAATCATGGGACTCAGAAACATTCTCAAAGTTTGTTGCACGCACGACATTACTACCATCAGTATTCCTCTGCTGTTGGTGCATGATATGTCAGAAGTAAGTAAATGTAAAGATTTGGTTTGTTTTTCTCTCCTAGGGTGCAACAAAAGTGATTTTTGCAAAGGGTACGTTTCATGCTGGTTTAAGCCAAATGGGACAGTTTATCCCAGTCACATGCTCCTGCTACATCATTGCACCAGCTCCTGCCACATCATTGTGCTGGCACTCCTATCTATATGGTGACCCAAATTAAGGAACTGAACCAGTTAAAAACATTTCAGCCAGCTCAATTGCTTTTGGTTTTTATTCCCACCCCTCATTTTGGACACTTCACTTCCTCGATCCAGCTCATTGCACAGTTGTACGAGCATTAATGAAAGATGGGACTACATGCCTGGAAGTCTTCTGGCAACAGCTCTTGCTTAGAAACTGTATCTTCAGTTTCGCTGATGCAATAGTGATACCAAATCCCCAGTTTTAATTGTTGCTAGCTAGAAAACCTTAAAACTAAGTTTTATGAGCAGCAGAACTAGCAAAGCTTAGTTTAGAGTTCTGTATCCCTAAACATCACTCTTTATCACCTCAGCCCTATACAGCAGCAAGCAAATTTCACCTTTGCTCTGAACTGTTTCCTTTTTCACTGCCTAGTCCCTTGCACCCCTAATTTCTGTCCCTGTTTTCTCACTAAGTCCCCCAAATATCAGCTGGGCAAGCAGCAGCATATTGCTGAGGCTCTTTGTAGATATAAGTATGCTTACTTACTGTGCTGAACTTTTGTGTTCTCTTCCTCAGTGGGACACTAATATAGAGCTTGTCTCTTACTCAACTGTAACTTTTCAGAGTGCATAGTAATTTAATACTGTTGACAACCTCTTTTCTCTGTCACATCTGGCTCACAAGATACTAGCAGAGAAGAAAAGGGGGTGGGGAGGCAGGAAGAGAAGCGGTGGACAGGCAGTACAGCCATGTGCCTTGCCTCCATAGGAGGCAAAAAGTCTACAAACCTAGAGAAATGGGAAATATAAGATAATGCTGCCATTACTGATACCCTTGCATGGATAATTATAGTCTGTTGTGGGTTTTTTAAGTAACCCTTTGATTTTTCACTTATAAGTTTCAGTACTGTCTATCTTTCTTTGAAAGTGCCTGACTCATAGCAAGATAAAGGCTCACTAGTGGATTACCTGTAACAGTGACTTTTTTTTATGGCAGAATTTGATTGGAGCACAGTGTAGAAATGGCCCCCTTTTGCAAAATCAGGGTCTATTATTGGGAAATTGCAAGCAATGCAGAAGTTAAAAATGTCCAATAATGAAGCTTCTAAAGGATATACTTCCATGTATAGAAGTAGACTGTTAGGAACAGATGATATTATTTCTGAAATTTTTCATCTCTGGTATCAAAACCTTTTTTTGGGGCACAAATGCAAGTAATCAACTTGCAGGACAGCAGCCTGGGTTACTCATGGGACCCAGTTACTGTGTTTCTTAAATTCATTGACCTTTTTTCTCAATCAAGTTGCATCTAATGATATTTTTTTCTCCTCTTTTTTTTTTTCTTCAAACCTTGTTAGTTTTAGCTTTCATTTGCATATCTGTATTTGAAAATACAAATAAAGCACAAGACCAAGTGTTCAATGTGCTTTGAGAGTGTGTTGTTGCTTGGATGTGTGAAACTGAAGAATTATCTTCTTGTCTAGTGCTGGATTCTTAAAAGGTTCTGGTAAAACAATTTGTTTTGTATTAAGTTTTAAGTCTTTGCAGAGAAAGCAGAAAGTGACCCATATGATAAGTGTATGTTTAGCCAAAACTGCATTGTGTGAACTGCATTAACAGCATTGCTTATTACAGTGCTTTGCATCTGGCTGACCTCACTTGAAACACACATGTAACTTGTTGAGGGAAAAGTGAGTAATAACAGATTTCTGAAAGTTAACCTGAACTTGGTGCCTTCAGCAGCCCCAGTTTTGAATCTGCATTTACCACCTACGTAAAAACATTTTTGTAAAGTGGTTAACCAGGAGCACAGCTGCAGAGATGTTTGCATGCTTCCCTGTGACAGGCATTCATCATGAGTGTTGTCTGCTTTTCCCAAAGGTTTTCTTCTTTTATGGATGTTTATAATCTCACAGAAGTAATAAGCATATTGGTCTCAATGAAGCCATTACGTTTCATTATCATTTCTGTGAAAAAAAGTTAGGAATTCTGTTTTCCTTAGTTTTTCTTATGACAAGAACAACAAAATCACATTTCTCTGTTCTAATCATTAAGTTAAACAAAGGAAAGAAACTAGGTTTGATACCTGAGAAAGGCAAAAGCAGACAAGTTCAAATTCAGGACAATGGAGGCATTACTGTCTGATCACTGTTCTGAATCTAATATAAACTGATATATGAACTGGGGAATGAAATGGCTCTAATAGCATGGCATCACTGAAAATGCCAGAGCTGGCATGCTTCCTTGGTACTTTCAACATAGGAGCCATTGCTGCTGTCCACACAGCAACACTGAGAAAAATGTGACTCTTGGGGACCTCGGGCAGCTGTCTCTCTTACCATAAGTTATGATAAAAATGTTTTGAAAAAACGTAGAAATGAAGGGAGTATAAGCTGTGTAACAAATGTTTATGAACATGATTTATGTATAGAGAGAGATTATTGATGGATGTATTAACCTCAAATATTTCTCGTCTGAGTTTCCTGCCTTTAAATGTATAGCTGATTATACAGTGTTTAGGATTTGCATATATATACTCTGAGTAAACATCTTGCTAATTCTTAACTTCCTAAAACTAACCATTGAAAGTTGGTTTGAAATCTTTGTACCACAAGACATTTATGGACTTTAGTTTTTCATTACGTCATTATGACATGGTTCTGTAAAGGCATAAACCCTTAGCTTTATAAAAGCAGCAGTCCCATGTAGTGAGTCTGTCACAAATTTGTTTGAATAAAAAGGTTTGCAGCATATCTTTCTAATCTGTGAAGCTGCTGCCCCCCCCCCCTTTTTTTTTTTAAATAAGGAGAAGAAATCTTAATTTGACAACAAATTACTGCGTCCTAAAAAGGAGTGAGGTATAGTCTCTGCTAGCGAATGAAACCAAAAGGCCCAGGTGTTTTACTTGCTTGAATGCTATTAACCAAAACTCACTATAGGAGATGGGGTGTTTGCTTTTTTTTTTTTTCCCCCCTGTCCGCTGCACTGTATTTTGAATTGGTACTTAAGCGATCCTTTATCATTTCCACAACTGCTATTTAGTTTGCATACAGAGAAAAATCCTGATAACATGGCAAAATCATGAGAACTCATGTTTTTAGAGATGGATTAGAATTAAACCACTACTACATCATTTTCAGTTCTTGTGGCTTGTATGGAGTGACATTCTGGATTCAACTTGTTATTTCCCTGAGTGCCCACAAGATTTAACATTTTTCTTCCTCTGAAATAGTCTGAGGAATAGTGTCATATCCTGCTGTTTCAATCAGTCCTTTTAAGGCTTAGTTCCCTTTATTGATTACACAAGGTACTCCTGAGTTGCCTTCAGAGTAACAGGACCTTTCTTTGTAGACACTTATTTTTTAACTTAAACCAAAACAGTGATCAAAACTAACAATAAATGCCTGCGTTACTTGTGACAGAAAGCACACATAGGCAGATAAATAGTAACAAAGATCCAAGTAGTTCTGGAAGATAGCTTAGAAATGAAAAAAAAACTGAACTAAAATAAAAATGTTATCCAGCATTGCTCTGTCTGATTAATGTGTTGTATATCCTAAAAGCTGCATCCATTGATGCAGTGATTTACATAATGAAGGAAAGTTTTCAGAAAAGATATTTCTAGCTTATGCTGTTTTTAACATATGTATTTTGAGGATGGCAGGAGATACTCCCACCTAAGGAGGAACTTTGGCTTTCCATAGCTGTTTAATGCAGCCACGTTCAGTATACTGTTTCAGTGTTATCATTTGGCATTCTTGGATAACCTGGCTTCTCAAAAAAATTCTTTTAATCCTGAAATTAAACCTTTTTGATAATGACAGATTGCACAGTATTTGGCATTGCAAAATAAAGGCTGGCTTTACTGAATAGAAAATTATGTAAAGCTTAAATTTGAAAAGGTACATAGAATGATAAATTTCTTTCCACATCTGTGTTCCTGTATTCAGACTAGAAAGTACTCATTTTCATGTTGAAGAGTGTATCAGAACAAACAGGTACTAAACACTTCTCAGGAAGAAAAAAGTGACAGTCATTCTGTCTCTGACTAGGAATATTCATCTTGATAGAATTCACTTCGTAGCATACAGCCAAAGAATGTTTAATGTACTAAAGCATTTAAACTGTTACTTAAATTATTTAGACCAGTGCTTCTAGCCGTATCTTAAGATATCTTAAACAACTGTAGTTTTCATATCCCATCTTGGTATTTAACTTTAGGTAAGGATTTGTTGTCTGTTTATAGCTGAAACTCCTCCATCAGATGAAAATGGATGTTGTTTGTTTTCACTCTTAGCATAAATGCATCTTTAGGGGAGAAGGGCTTCTTCCAGTGTTAGAGAGAAGCTTTTTACTGAAGGCATCGGGTATGCCAATAGACCTTAACCAGAATCATAAGAATACCTAGGAATTGTCAATTACTGCTGTTAAGATGTGGTCAGGAGCCTGTCTTTGGCTAGCTGAAGCACAAGTATGACAGTTACCCATTGGATATTATACCTTTTTCTGAAGCTGCATGGTGGAATTAAATAGCCCTATTTCCAATGACATTAATAAGATTTGTCAACAGTATTTTATTCAACATCTCAGCTTAAAAATGTATAGATTGTTCTGACACTGGGCTTTCCTACCAATAAGCAGTGGCATTGCTTTTATGGTTATCTATAAGGTATATACCACCTGCTTAGAATACTCTAGAAAACTGAATCCCTCTTCATGGCCTGTAATGCTGCTTGAACACCTGCTGGGAAAATGGGGCTCTATGGCAAAAATGTATTATCTTTAATAACTTCCCTGCTACTGTTGTTGGTTAGATTCATCAGGCATTGAGGCTTTTCATTTATTAATTTTAGGAAATGACCATTCCATGGTGCTTGAAGAGGGCGGAGCTTGTGTTCAAGTGTGTCAAAGGTATGTTAGTGAATGCTTCAGCTGTTTTTTTGTGTGTTCTATCTGGTGGCATCCAGCCTTAGCTCAGGCTGTGTATTTAAAAAAAAAAAAAAAAAAGGTGTTTTTCAATAATTTATTGCTTGTTAAAGCATACACTTATATTTTCTCTTTAATATTATTAATCGTCATACCAATACATAGTCTCAGACACTTCGAACAGAGACTAAAAATGTTTCTCAAAAGTATCTTTACAACTTAAACATAGACAGTAGAAGAAAAAGCCCTTACTGCTGCTTTGAGCAATCTCTGAAGGAGGGAAAGAGCTGGTGGTTCTCTACAGTATAATCTCCAGCATCGTTTGCATTTTGATTGCCTCAAACAATGAGGACTCACTGCGTTTTTCCAAGAGTAGTTTATACACTAATTCATCTCTTTGCTGGAAAGTCCTCATGACTAAACTTGGTTTACTGTCTTTCCAAGTGGTGTTATTACTTAACTGCATTCTTGTGTGCTGCACTTAAATACTTGAACCAGTCATTTAGAGTATTTAAAATGTTAGTAGTGTTGATGTTCTTTCCAGCACCTACTTGAGGAATATCATCTGTGTAGCCACTTCATTAAACAATTTTTTTCTGATTATCTTTATTTGTCATGAGTGTGCTCCTGTGGACCTTGTAGTTCATTTGTAAGAAAGTGCTAGCATAAAAATACCGTATCGTAACTTGAGCAATAAATGAGTGCCGAGCTTTTTCCATATAAGTAGGTCCAGGTAGTTTCTGTTGCTGCCAGATTGTCAGTGTACTTTTGGCAACAGGCTTGTGCTCCTGAACGTGGATGTGGTCACACGAGAGCTAAAGGAAAGAGCTAATTCTCAATGAAAGCAAGCTATTGAAAGAACTCATAACATGCATATTTGGGGAAACCTCTCACTTCTGCTGGCTAGCACTGTGCTGTACAGTAGGACTGGTTATTCTGCTCTTCAAGGGTATATTGATTTTCTCTGTAACTCTTCATTAGATTTTCCAGTTAAAGCAGATTTCAGTCAGGAGATTGGCCAAGTCCGATTTAAATGCAATTAATGGCATCCCTAGTTAAGGCAGTTAAAATCCTAACTGTAAGTGAAACCTCCCTCGCTGCTTGATAACGGTGTAATTGATAGGGAGGGTTGCATAGGTAGTGCATATAGTATGAATGCTGTTTTTTTAGGTTTCATGATGGAAATGGCTTCATGGGATGGAGGAATTTCACGGACCGTACAATTCTTGGTACCACAGGTAGGTTAAATCAAGTTCATGTCCAACCTAGGAGACTGTTGGAACAAGAAGTTAAATGTCAGCAGATCTAGTTTTTTATTTCTTTGCTATGCCCTGCTCTTCTTGTGTGAGCTTAAATTAATCACTGTGGTTTTGGTTCCTTGCCTATAAAACAGGAATAAAAGGGGTTTATATTTTTTGATATCTTGTAGTATCTTCTCAGGATGCTAAAATTTTAAACTGAGAAGTTCAGCTTTACAAACAGTAAATACAACACCTTTGAAAAAGATACTTTTTTGCTATTATGTACTCTGAAGAGATGGGCTAACCTTGCATTACATAATATTAGTCACATTGTCTAACAACTTAGAAAATTGCAATGCACTGAGTTCAGTCGTACTTCCACAAAGTCATTAATGACTCCAGGTATTTGAAGTTAATTGTAATTAAGATTCTGAAATGATTTAATTTGGAGTTCTAGTTGATCTTCAGAAATGGGAAGTTTTCAAAAGGTGGCCAGCACTAAGTTTTATTTGTTCTAAAATGCGGTACTGGAAGAAATATAAAAATCAGAGTTATATTAGGAAAGAAATAACATGCATTTCCTGACAAAGTAGTGAACTGCTGAGCAAGGACGAAGCCAAGAATAAACTGAGTACTGAAGTTGAATCTAATCCTGGAATTCAGAGAGCAGGAGTCCTGTAGATAACAAACAGCACTGTCCTGCTTATGCTGGGCAGAAATAATCAATTACTGGAACAAGGAATCTACTGGAAATAGTTAAGTCACATAAATACACAAACAGTATTTTTAGGTCAATCTTTTCCCTTTGAATTAAATAGAATTACAACACATAGTTTGAAAATTGTCTTCATGGTCTTCTGAAAAACAGCAGTTCTCTTAAATGTCAAGAAACAAAGCTGAGAGACTTAATTCTTCCAAACTACAGCAAAAAGCCAAAGCTTACTGGTGTATTTTTTTTATTATTTTTTTTCCCCAGACAATTTCCGAGGAAATGTTTTACCAACTGAGCAATATGCTTCCACAAATCTTCAGAGTATCTTCTACATTGACTCTGACCTCCAAGCACTGAATTTTGTGCAGCAGTAAGATGTATACTGTTGACAAAGGATGAGATTACAGAGATTCTGGACTGGAATGTCTCTTTTCTGAGGGATGATGATCATGAAGTGATATTTGTTGCAATTTCAAGAATCATGTCGTCATAATAAAAGACAAATGCTGTCTGTACTTGGGTGTTAGCGGTTGATTTTTGCCTCTTGCTTTGTTTCGGCACAGTATTAATGTTGAATTCCTCACCTTTATCTGAAAGACATTCAATGTAACTTACTGATGTAATCTACAGAAATATATATGTGATTCTCATACTGAAGTAGTAGGAGTAAGAGCTTATGGTAGGAATAGGATCTTCTGGGTGGGTTTCAGGTTGTTGAGTTTTTAAAACATTTTCTGAATTTGCTCAGTGACATTTAAAAAAATGTGAACAATGTCAGGTGTCTCCTGAGAATAACTTCCATGTAATTTGTCACAGTTGTCTTTCCAGCATCACGGTGACCACAAAATAAAACCTATTACTGCCTCATTTTACTGTTACAAAATGAAAGACATGAAACAAGCATTTAACCTGCTGCATTTTTTAAATCACGGAATTGTTTAAAGAAAAAAATCAAAACAATATACCTGTGACAATAATTAGAATTTTTAATTATTATTTCTTCCTTTTTTTTTTTAGTTCACATTGACAAGTCTGTCACATGAACAACTTAATAGGAACACTACAGCATTCTAGACTTTGTTGTGTGGGTATATTTTGCTGCTTATTAATGTTTTATGACTAAACAATCTAATTGGAATTGCTGGGGAAACAGTTCAAGAGGCAGCTGTAAAATTTCTTGGGATAAACTTGAATCCAGTCCAAAAAAAACCCAAAAACAAAAAACCAAACAAAACCAAAAAGCCCACAGTGATGGGGAGCACGGGGGAGGTTGGGAACTGCCTTTCCCCCCCATCTTGGACAGGCAAGCTTTTTGAACTTAGTGGTGGACCCAGGAGACTGGAAGCAATCCTTCTGTGCAGAGACTGGCCACAGGGAAATTCCTGCCCAAAACTGGGATTCTCGGGGCTGCCGGAAGAGTCCGGCTCACAGCAAAGCAGCTGGGGTGGTGAAGGTCCCAGGTGGCTTTTTGAAGTCGAGAGTCCTGTGTATGTAGGAAGCACAGGGATCCTGGTGGAGCTGGCTTTCAATCTGAAATCTCTTTCTGTGTATTGCTGAAATTCTGCGCTTGAAGACTGGAGATCCTGGAAGCCAACTAAAACCAAATTATTTTCTATTTTCATTGTGATTTTTCCAAAAAAATTAGTATTATTTAGTTTGATAAATGTGAAGATTGCAAAGCTCTATTCTGGGGAAACTGCATAAGTTAAAATTCTTGCAGAGAATCAAAGGAATATTAATCAGTTTGTGATGTTTATAAAGTCACTATGTAATTAACGAACTCTTAGCTTAGTATTTTTATCGAGTCCTGCATGCTGTACAGAAGCCATGTAAGTGACCCAGCAAACATCTATTGCTGAACTGTCAGATGCTTTCTCCTCCTCTGCCAGCAACTTCTAAAGAAGAATCATGCAAGTACTGTCACCTAATTTGGTGTTCTAGAAAAGAAGGATGTAAATTCATCTAGAAGGAGCTGGATTAATCCTGTTAGAGCTCATTTTACATTGCTGGCCTTAAGCTGAAATCAAACTCTAGTCCCAGAAAAGCAAATGCTCTAACCACTGTTCTGTTTGTGAAAGGTGCGGCAGCAGAAGTATTCCTTTTTGTAAGTTGTAAGACTTATCTGTGTTGTGGAAAAGATCTGTGTTAATACTTGGTGCTTTTATTTTTATTTTTTTTCTTCAGTCAGTACATCTACCGAGAAGTAGCCTGTGGAACACCAAAAATTCTTGAGCAAATCATCTTGCTTATACTTTTAGACTTTTGTTAAGAGGAGAATTCAGGCGTAATTTTTATTATTTTGCCAAAACACGAAGACACCTTTTAATTTAGTACCACTTGTGTAAAACTGCCAGTAATTTCTAAGGAAATAATTAAGATTTTTTGCCCTTCTTTTTTTGAATCTGTGCGTTTTCAGTCCTCAGCGGATTACATGTAAACTTCTCAGCATAATAACCAATTGTTCTCTGACACCAAAATGAACAAACAAGCTCTAGTGGTGAGGTTTGGGAAAATCAAAGTGGTAGGAATGGTACGGGAAAACTATTAGTTCTGCTTAAAATTGTACTGAAGCCTGGCCCTTGTAAATGCTGAATTGGCCTGCCAAACTGAATCTTTGTCTAAAGGATTCTTGATACAACATCTACTCTTCCCCTTTTTCACATCTAGTCCCAAGGAAGTAGTGCCAACAGCAGATTTTTAGCTGTCTTTGTAGAAAAACAGAATATGGGGATGGGATGACCTAAACTGTACTTTCTGTTTGATCTGTACCTGGCAGCTGTACAGAACGGTAGCATACAGACCGCAATGTATGGCGTAAAGCCACGTGAGAAATCCTGTTTGGGTCATGAGAAGCTATTTGAGATTAAGAGGAAAATGACTCAATAGGCATGAGGTTTTCTATTTGTATATGCAGTGCAGCATTCCTTGGAAGGATGACCATATTTAATGCCTTGGAAATGTTATGTAAAATTGTACCTGTGGCTTGTGTTGAACAAATTGTTCTTGCCAGGGAGAGAAATGAGGAGCGAATGCCATTGTTGAGCTTTTTAACCTGCTCATGGTGACCAGTATAAACTGCAGGTGCCCTTTACAGAATCTGAACTGAGGTTATTACAAGAAAAAAGAACTGTAGAGAGGCTCAGTTTGTCAAGGACTGACTTAACTTCTGACCTTCAGCTTATTGTCTTCAGCTACATGATCTGTGTCCATTCGCTTGCATGGTGATGGGTGACAGACAGGAGGAGAAGAGTGCAGACAGTTGAGAAACAGATTTACAGACCTCATCCTGACCAGACTGCTTTTACCCTGTCGTAATTCCAGAAATTTCACTGCTGGTAGATGTCACTGCGCAGAGAGGTAAGAATCGCATCTGAGATCTTTCCTTCTGCAGTAGTCCTCTCTGGATAGCAGAATCTAAGTTAGTGAAGCACTGCTGCTGAAAGATGTTATTTTATAACTTCTCCTATTGTATGAGAGATGAGTGAAGCCACAGAAGGTGATGATGGAGAGGGGATATAATTTAAAGGAAGAAATTATGACTAAGGTTACATGTTCTAACCCAGTCCTGTTATTTCTGTGAGCTTACAAGTTAATTTATTTGATCTGTACCTCATTTTCCCCTCATTAGAGGAAAGTTTAATTTATGCTTGTGAAGTATTTTGAGCATTAGTCTTGCACGCCACATTTACTCTTATTTCTGGCCTGTACTATATCCAAAAATACGGTGCTGTTCCCTGGTATTCACACCAGGTCAGAAGTGTAAAGAGATGCCTACCCTCTTCTTGTATCTTTGCCTCACTGAGGTATCAGGACAGACCATCAGTGCTGCATAAAAATAAATTTATTACTTCATACTGTATGCTGGATATGACAGAAGTCAGTAGCAACCACAGAATTGTGGTCCTGTGGGACCACAGAATTAGAAGAACATACTCTTATGCAGAAGTACAAACAGCCTTATTTCTGGTTGTGAAGTTGAAGGGCTTGACTTTCTGCTATAATAGCGTTCAAACACTAAGTTGTAATCTTACCCCAACATTTAGAAGCAAGCGGAACAAAGCAAACGTGCATCACAAGTAGCAGCACTCGGAGACCAGCCATGCCAGTCGTCAGAAGCAAGACGGTGATGACCTGGATGAATACCCTGGTAAAACTTGTTACACTTCAGAGAAAGAAGGGACTACCTCCAGCAAGAGGATGGTATTCTGTACACGAAGGAGTCCTTAGCAAAGCATAGTCTGTCCCGCTAATGGCTTAAGCTGTTTGTTAGCAAAATTACTTTGGAAGGCTGGACTAAACCCAGAAGGGAAAGAAGTCTAACGGTTACAGGCAGCACAGCCAGCGGATGGGATCAGTTCATCTGTCATGAGCTGTCCTCGTGCTTGCTGGCAAAACAGACGCCAGACAGCTCTGACAAGCAGAATGGGGTGATACCCCTCCATCGGCAAAGTCTGTAGTTCGATAGCAAATGTGGCTTTGAGTCCTCTCGTAGAAAAGCAACTTGAACTGTGGCGCTGCTGAGCAAATACTCCAATGGATAGGCCTGTGTATTAAGTGGGGACCTTCGTACGATGGCAGCGTTTGCCAGGATGCGTGCCACAGGCTCGGCAGGCTGAGTCACAGAGACCATGTATAGTGAAGACAACATAACCGATAATCTGAATGAGCTCGGGCATAGCCAGTTGCTGATGTGCTTGTCATTCTTGAAATGGAGATGAATTTATGAATACTCAGAAGCAGAGCATTTAAATGCCTGGGAAAATTTTCATTCCCGTGCTGCAGTACCAAGCACTTCCATAGGTGGCTACTGGCTAAGCATGGGTGGCAGGCTCACGGTGTCTGAAATAGGCATATAAGTTGCATCTTAATTCCCATTTGGAATGCACTAACTTCATTCTTTGCACATTATCCAGGCTGTCCTGGTGATTTTAGGCTATAGAGGAAGCCATAAGAAGCCTGCAAAGCTCTTTTCAAGATTATTTCTTGGAGATTAGGCCAGATTATGGGAAAGGAAAAGTGGGTCGTGGTTCATAGTTCTTTATTTCCATTCCCACATCTGTCAGAAAAACCTGCAAAGGGAGAAAAACAGTGTTCACGCTTTATTATAAAGGCTCCAAAAGAGAAAAGCCATTGAAACTAGTCCATGTAAGATGTGAAGTCTCGCAAGCTCTGCCTTGTTATATAAACTGCCCCAGGATGTCTTATATGGACAAAGTGCCATGTCCAAAGTCCATTGCTTAGGAGGAGCCACCAACAGTATCACTACAGAGGATGCTGTAGACAGCCGGAGTAGAAGAATACAGCAGGAGTGACCCACCCGTCAGCTCAGACAGCTCTATCAGTGTGCCCTGGGTAAGGAAAAAGATGTTTAGCCTGTTGCCTGTGTCCCATTGAATAAGCACAAGGAAGGCGGCTGCTGTCTGTGGAAGAGGAGAGAACCTCTACCAGTCTCCCGGGAGGCAATGTCTGTCATTAGGCCTGTGGGAAAACTGGGAAAGTAGGTGACCTGCAGAGGTGACGGCAGTTCATACAGCAAGAGGCATCATACCTGGAATAGCTTGGCTGAGTTGACGAGAAATGGAGGGCACCCATTAATCCTATCTAATTAAGGGTATTAGGGGGCAAAGCATAAGGAAAATAAACCAAGTGGAAGAATGCAGTGTAAAACAGCCCAGAGAAACTTCTTGTCACTGAATAGTCAGCTCTTTTTTTTGCTAAATTTTATAATGCCTTTCAACCAGGAAAAACATTGACCGCATTAACAGTCTCTAATGTGGCTGTGAGACAAGGAAGAGTGGCAGTACAAGGAAGTCAGCTGGAACAGCAACGCAATTTAAACAAGGCCAAGGGATGTGGCTGGGAAATAACTGGTATAATTTTGCAGACCATGAAACATTCACTATATGTTTAGCAGAATATAGCAGAATGCACTGAGCAGGTCACAGAAAAGACTACAGAGGTGGTAGAAGAATGTATAAGGAGTGGGGTGGCAAGGGCAGCTTGGGGAAGATGAGATAGCTTTAGCAAGCAAAGCTTCCTTTGGGCACTTTCTTCCCACATGAAATTTTTTTTTGGTTGGAAAATGCACTATGGACTTAAGTACATGATGCATAGTTGTCTCACTGACCAGTTTTGCTGCTTTCAGAACTTACATGGAACAGTGCTTTCAACCAGGTCTATGCAGGGCTGAGAAAAGGCAGAGAAATTTTCTCTAGTGGGGATAATTATCAACACCCATAGTATGAATAAGCCACAGAACAAAACAAGGTTCTTGTGTCACGTTTGTAACACAGTCGTATAAATATGAAGTATCCAGTATCAAATATTCTACGTAACGTAGAAAAAACCCAAAGCTAACAGTGTTAAATCATAAAAGAACTTGGTAAGGACTAGCGCGTAATGATGTGCTATACCTGCACTTCTCAGAAGAGCCATGGTAGATACTGAGATGTTTCTGATGGCTGTTGCAGTTCACAGTGTCTTATAAATCTTTGCTCCAGTCACTGGGAATACAGCAAAAGGTGCCGTGATAGAAAAGACTTGTGCATTCCAGGGCCCGGAGGATGTGATGCTAGTTTTAGGTTGTCTTCCTAGGGTTTATTTAGCAGTCACCTTTATTCTGGAGTCACCTTTTGCTCTGCATTTTGCTGCTGTAAATTCAAAGTCTGAAGTTCACTGACTTACTCCAAAATTACACAGATGTAAGTGAGAGCAGAATTTGGCCTTGTGTGCCCTTCCAAGGGTGCTAAGTTTGAAGAGATACAGAGTAACACTGGCTAAATGACTGCTGAAGGGGAATATGAAAACCATCTGTAAATATTTTAAGGAGGCAAAGATTAAAGAGGAGGCGGGTTGGTACTGCGTGTTCCAAGAAGGATTTTAACTTAACTAACAGGGATAAAACTGAGCAAAGAAAAATACGTAAGAATTGGAGAAGCAATATTTCTAAAAACTTAGAAATCAATCTCATAACGTACAAAGATTTCTCTGAGAATGGAGAGATACCCACTGTGTAATTTACAAAATGACATGAGGATACAGCTATGCCTTTGTGTTATAAAGTACTCTTAAGCTGCCTGGGAGATGCCAAGACAGGGCTTCAGGTCTGCCTTTCTGATTGCTCAGCTGAAACAGATTGATTTCTCCCTCCTTCTGTTCCATCTCTGGGAAGCACATGCATGACCATCTGGGTCCAGACAGACATGGTTTGTCCCCTGTTGGCTTAATAAATTGGTCTGTTTTAAATCTGCATGAAGGAGAATACCATGGAGAAAAACTCTCCATTCCTTCAAGACATACTGTCTGTGACAGACAAAGCCTTAGGGGAAGAAATCCTTTAGTTAAATTAATTCAGGTTTGGATAAGAAGTAGAGTCACATGCTACCTGACATTGTGAGCTCTTTCCTAACGGGCATTGGTTCATTTAGAACAGTGCCAAATACCATCAGAGCATCTTTGGGACCTGGTGGTTTCAACAGGGGTTCAAGGCCCTCGGCCCCATGCAGGAATGGACCCTGTACATATAAATTTAGGAGTGTCTTGAACTGGGAAGTTACCAGCGTTGAAGCTGGTTTGGTTGTCTCCCAAAAGTCTTATTTTAAGTGCTTTAAACTGAACCATAACATCTCCTGCCCGGCATAAATTATAATCCTCCAAAATGCTCTGTACTCACTCATGCAAGTCATTTATAGTGACTGTTTCAACTTTGTTCCAAAGAATGCTTTTAAATCCCAGCAGAAATAGCATCATTCCATAAACAGGGGCCTGCTTCCTTCCGCCACTCCTCGTGTGTGCAGCATCCACGTTATCAGTCTTCTGCGTGCCTATTTCCGCAGCGGAAATCCTACCAGCACAAGCCAGCCAAGCCTCCTTTTTTGAGAAATGAATCTTTCCTTGCTCACCAATAAAAGGTGGAAATTGCAGTGGGTCAGTGACAGGAGCTTGGCTTCAAGCTTGACCAGCTACACAAGAGGATGTGAGTGCTTCTGTTGAGTACTTGTTTGGAAACCGCTGCCTGACCACCAGTTGTTATCTTGGATATGTTTTTAGCCATTTTGGGCAATTCTCCCTGCCCATGGAAGTGGTTCTTTCTTTCAAGCAGTCCATAAATCATGGGCAAGTATTGCAAGCTGATGTTATTACATGCAAAATGGTACACACCACTCTTGTGTTGATAGCTAGTCCTTCTCTGCTCTCTTTATGGAGCCTTCCTGTTAAGAAATATGAACTGCAGATAAAAATACATTGTTGGCATCCTTCTGAAGTTCACTTGATTTCTAAGCCTTCAAAATCATGCAGGGAAGCGCTGCCTAACCATGAGGGATATTGTGCTTTCCTTGGTGCAGATGCTTTTACTAGTGCCAGTTTCTGCTGTTTCAGTAGATGGAATTTGCTGTGCAAATTGGGCCACTGTTTCTTCAGTTCTGCCTTTAATAATGGACACGGTCTGGAGTACTCAAGGAAGACAAAGTTTCCCTGTACTACATTTCCTACTTGTGTTTCTGAATCACTTGGTAGCTGGCAGTTATCATGAGTGCCCACAGAGATGGCGGTGTGCAGCCAAGGCTAAGTGATGGATGTAGCACTCAACATGAGTAACACAAAAACTCTGGGTGTCCAGCCCATGGCACACGAGTGACCACAGTAGTACGGAAGGCAAAGCTTTATGGTCTGATTACCGTAGCCCTAATGGGAATTCACTGCCTCACTCTGAAGTACCCAACACCCAACAAAGTCAAACTCCCTATGTTCCCAATTATCCAGTCCTTTTAAAACGCCTGTCATTGCACCGAACAGTTTATTCTACAAAGTTGACGTAGAAGCTGAAGGACTCAAGTGACTGAACAATACATGGCTGACAGTCATAGAGCAGACTTTAAGGGTTTGTTGTTGTTAGCACTGAAGCTACATACTGTGGGCCAGATAATGGTGGCATAAATTACAAAGAGGCAAAATGTAGTTGATCAGGAAAACTTTACTGACTGGGATCATTATCAGGCTATAGAAAAGTTAAAATAATTTAAAATCACCTGGGCATTAAAAACCACCTGGACAGCGGACGGGGTGTTCTGTCACGCAGATGGGAGCGACCTGTGAAACACAGAGGCCCCTCTTCATTCCTACAGCTTTCTCTCCAGCCTTAGGGTCACGTCAGCCCCACCACAGGCACCCTGAGCAGGAAGGAAGCTTGCTTGTTGCTTTTGTGTTTGTTGGTTCGTTGTTTTTAATGTTTCATTCACTATTTGCAGAACACAAAGTGCTGTGAGATCAGAGTCCATCACATACTCCAGGACACCAAAATCCTAACTCAAAGGCTACTGGAATTAGTGAAAATGAAAAGCCAGTGACTTGAGAGCACCGGAGATCTCCGGATCAAATCCTAGGAGATTTGATGGCTTTATTATTAAATGGATTTCAGTCTGGCCAGACTTTCCTCACAACCTTGGCCTTTTATGCCTCTGTAGCCAAAAGCACAAGCAATCAGGGGTGTTCAGACCCTCGTGGTCTGCGGTGGGGTAACATACCCAAACTCTGATGAAGCCTCAGAAGAACATACCAGCACCCACAGGTCAATTGAAGCTAATTACTTATAACTGCAGGTCTATACCAGAAAAAAGACCATTACAAGGGTCTTCCAACCAGACCAATGTACGTAAGCAGCCATGCTCTCTCCCCCTGAAAAGAGCAGGGTTTGAATTGGAATGGCTCAGTTGTCCTGCCATGACTGTTATCTCTGAGCTATCAGATTAAATACAGTTCAGTCCATTAGCCTGCCTTAATTCTCACTTACATAAAATACTATCTAGGGAAATTTAACAGGCTTTTCCCTCTCAAAAAAATAGAAAAACATAGTGAAGACAAGAAAATTCTCTGCTGATCCACTGAATAATGCAGATAAAAATAAAATACTATGTTCAAGAGGATGATTCAAACCAACGCTAAGAGAATACTTTCAAGTAAGTTTTTAATGTGATGTGAGTAATGCAGAGAGATTAATCTTTCCAGACATTTACTAGAAAGTCTCTGCCCATCTGTTTAAATTTCTTTGCTCTGTAAAGAGCACCATCAAGGCTGTTTACACTGAAACTACAGAATTTGAAAACTAAAGCACAAAGCCTTCATATGGTGAATCTTTGCTGGATGCCATTACACAGGCTGACTTTACAGTCTCCTCCACTCAGTTGCATGCCTAAGCCAAATTCAAGCCTTTTTATGACAAAGTAATGTTAAATACTGGCCTTACTAAACTTTGTGGGAGTTTTGCTATTGGCTGCAGTGGGCCCAAGATTTCACTTCCTAGCATATCTCTAGCAGTATGTAATGGTTAAATAAGAAGGCGAATGTGTGCAAAATATGCAAGGCATCAAATCTTTGCAACTCCTCTAAACAAAGGATTGTCTAACAGCCAGATCTAAAGGCTCAAAATCCAGACTGGGCATGAGAAGAACAAATGCCTTGGTGTCACCAATGCCTCATGGCATCTTTAGCCAGCACATCCCCTTTTGGCTACTTCATTTGACAGCCATGCATTATGAAACTCACCCTTGCAAAACTGAGATATACAGTACGAGTGTGCTGGATAAGTGCCATAATATACTTAAACCACTGGTGAGCAGGTAGTTTTCCAGTAATAATATATACAGCTCCTCACCGTGCAAACATGTACTTCCCAAAGCCCCCTTGTTAGCAGTGTATCAGTGCAGGTCATGTAAATCTCAAGAAAAAGGAAACAAATTAATAGACACACGTTTCACTCACACCAGTAACGCTATTCAGGTGCTCATGTTTTCACAAGATCTAGTTCCTTGTAGAAAAAGGGAAAGCTCTGAACATTTAACTTGCCATTAAAAAAAAACAGACAGACAGACAGAAAGACAAAAATCCATTGCAAAAGGTCTTTGCAATAAATTTAATCAGATACCATCCAGTGTATTCAAAAGATCACCCTAGTCAGAGGATTATTCTTAGCCTTATAGTAAGCATCATATGTTAAGTTAGATGGCTATCTCTCTATGGCTGGAAATATGGCATGAAGGTCAGCCACGGCTTGATCTTTTCTAGAGTTGGCAAGAGTCCCAATTCAAGTGGGAGGTTAGACCAGGTGACTTCCAGAGGTCCCTTCCAACCAACATTTCTATGATAGCATGATCTCACGCCTATATTGCAGTTAAAGGGACCGTGTTAATTCTTAAAAAATCTTTGGGATATGCAGAGCTCATTAAGGGTATTCATACATAAAGAGTTTAAAGGAAGGGACTTTCAGTCGCGTTGATTCTTTATCTGTGTACACCACACTTTAGACATCAGTATATCTTAGTTTTACTTACAGTGGGAAATAATTTGCTGAAAAGTGGACAACAACATTTTCTAGTTTTCCTTCTCCCCGTATTTATTTTACAGTAAGTAGGTATTTATTGATGGGGACGATCAGCCCCGTTGTCGGTGTGTGAGACCCAGCAGGTGAGTAAGCCGGTGAGGTTCTCCCCACGTCACTTTACAGACTGAGGGGAGTTACTGCCTGCAGGGGTGTGGGGAAAAAGGATTTTGGGATCGAACCAGACATATTATGGGATGTTTAGGAAAAGGACCAGAGGTGGGGAGGGAGGGATCAAGGTGGACCGGGAAGGAACAAGCGTGGGAAAACAGAGGGGTAAGGGGTGAAAAGGTTGAAAGGTTGCACGCACGCAGGTTGCTGGTCAGTATGCTTGTCTGGTCACTGCAGCCTCTCCTGTCTTCTTATAAAATTCTGTTCCTGACTGTTTTCCTGGGTGAGGGGCTCTCTGTTCTGTGTGCACGTGTGTGTACAGAGGTCTGAGTGCCAGCCACTGGCGAGGGGCCCGTGGGTTAAAAGGGGCCACGAGTCCGAGGTACCAGCAACCGGGTAGACTGGAGAGCGTGCCTATTGTGTGGGTGTGGGTGTGTGTACTTACTAGTGACTATCACGCTGGACTACCCACAAGTAGGATAAGAAGCTTGGCAGCCAGGTGTTGGAGCGGCCGTAAGCAACCAGAGGGTCTGGGAGTCAGCTACTGGAGGGACCGTGGTGACTGGGAGTCAGCTGCTGGAAGGCTAGTGGAGAGACCTGTTTGTGTATGGCTGTGCACAGGTGATGGGGAGGCCAGGGATCCAGGGGCCAAATACTGGAGAGACCCAACAGCTCAGTCCAGTTATGGGGAGGATCCGCAGGGCACGTGTGTGTCTGTGTAGGTATGCAAGGAGGGCTGAGCACCAGCAACAAGGCTTGCAGCACTCGGGCTCATATGTCCAAGTGTCAGCAGCAGCGGAGATCAAAGATCAGGGGAGTTACTGGACAGACTGTCTGAAAGCACTTCAGCTACTGGAGGGATAGTGTGTGTGTATATATGTGTGTATGTATGTATATGTACACATACATGCATATGCACACATCTATTTTCCACTACTGGGCTTTCACCCTGATCAGTCAGAGAAGGTACCAGGATGAGGCCATTGGTGCTGTTTGTGTTTGGTTGAGTGCTGTGTTGTCTCCCTGTGTTGATCTGTAGGACCAGCCACATAGATATATGTATGTACATATTGTGTGCATGTGTGGCTGCTGGGAATACATGCGTTGCTACTGGAGGACCTGGGGGTATGGAGCTGCAGCAGCCTCAGCTGGATTTGGGCTGGATTCAGGCTGGTTTCGGCAACACCCAGCACTCTGGAATCCTTTGAGTCCCAAAAGCTCTGACTTCTTTTTTTGCTGTTGGAGAACTTACAGCTCGTCTGTCTCACAGCTAAAATAAATCAGACCCACTATGTATACAAAATGCAAAGTCGAGGTGGAGAACTGATTTACTTATGACTACAATTCTGCAGAAATACGTAGGGCCCTAATTCAGAAAACAAATATTTGTCTAACTGCAGACATATGAAGCATACCCAGACTTAAAGTTATGCTCATATTTAAGCACCTGTTTAATGAGGTTTTATGACAACAAGGAGTCATTTTCCTGGTTGAGTTGACAGTCAAGGGTAGTGTTGTTCCTAACTCTACTCTCCACAACAGCCTCAGCATTCAGTAGGGTTTCCAACACAGGTCAGTCGTCTTTTCGAGTGTATGGGCTGAGCTTCACACAAGGCTTTCGGATAGACTGGTAACACACCTTGCCGTGCAGTGAGGACACACACCCCATCCACATGTTCCCTGGCTTCGAGGACATGTGCTGGGTGGTGGTTTCTTTCTCATTCATCCCTTATTCTAGCCAAGCCTGACTTCTTAACACACTCTTTTCCCTTGTTGGTCAAGACAATCTCAGGAGAGAGCTGGATTTGATCATCTTCAGGCCGAAGTGGGCCTGTAATCTGAGTTTCCTGCTTCAAAGAGATTCATATAGTCTTACATACCAGCAAATATTTACAGATATAGGACATCCTTGCCAGGGCGGAAAAAAGCAGGCTGACCTTCCTTCCTCTTTGGTGGCTAACCTCAAAAAAGGGTTTGGGGTTACAAATCCAGACTTGAGAGAAGGGCCTGAATCCAGTGGCCTTTGGAGGCACCCTTTAGTATTCCCTTACAACTCCAGTAGACTGTGCTTCTATAGCCTGCTGGCTGCTGTCATTCCCGGGTGACTAACGCTCCTCTGCTGCTCTCCGGGAGCCCGAAGGGTCTCTGGATTCAGCTGGTGGCAAAGACAGTGCTACAGTGCTGAGCGTGTGTGCGGGACCAAACGCATCGGGAAGGGGAAGGGGGCTTTACCTAGGGAGGCTGGAAAACTGGGGGAGCTCCGAACCCTCCTTGTTCTCCAGCTGCAGCGCTGCCCTCTGAGAGGGTAATTGCCTGCTGTTGGTCACCCTGGCTGACTCCCCCTCTGCTGCGGGTTGCCACCTCCATTGGGTGAAATGCTCCCTGAAATGCTCCCTGGGCCTCTGGAGGCAAAAAGAGGTGGGTCAGAAGAGCTCCTCAGTTGCTCTGTATAAACTGACCCACCTCCGTTTGAAAGGCAGCAGCAACGAGCAGCAGTAGGTGATAATCTTTCAGCTGATGTCATGGGAGTGGGAAGAAAACTCGATCGAGGCCGGGGTATTTATTTGAGCAGGGCAGTGGAGACAGCACCCTGATTCCTATGAGAGGATTGAAAAAAAAGAAAGAGCCTTTGGATCTTTCCTGACTGCCCTTCCCATTCACCAGGGTTCTCATCTTCCCCCCCCCCCTGCAAAAAGGCATCAAGAATGTGGCAGGGCAGGCTGTATATGATACACGCTGGATCCATGTCATTTGTGTATTTTCTGCATTTTTATGGGGAAAGATGCACTCAGTTGTGACTTTGGGGAAGCTCAGGCCATGCACATAAAGGAAAGCTCTCTCCTGGGTATCCAAACACCAAGCGAAGTCTTCATTTTTGAGTGTCTAAACTAAGGCAGCTTAAGCAGGTTGGCTTTCAGATGAGGGGTATTCAGCACTTTCTGAAAGCCAAGCCCTCACATCTGAAGTTTAATACATCTCAGAAATAGGGGTACTTGGAATCGCAAGCCGTCTGAGAATGCCTTGGTCTATACGCAATGCAATGCCGCAATATAAGGGCACAATCTGGCTGTTTCCCTGTGGTCTGCTCACACTGATGACAGTGCTTGCTATCACGAGTAGCTCTGTAAAGAAGCATTCTGCCCAGTAATAACTGCCTGCCAGATCACCTACTTGCTGCATAAACCATCTTAATTTTTACCATGGAGTCGTACACAGGCCAGACCTGTCAGACACTTAGAAAAACAAAGCAGAAGAAGAACAAAGGTGGCAAACACAAAGCAACCGAAGAGAGGTAAGGATGGGTCAAGCTTGAGATGGCAACAGGACTCAGCAGGAGACGGTGTAAGAGGCTTTCACCTCCTGTATTTGTGTCAACCAGACAGTAATAAAGTACAACAATCCAGGACCCACTAACACGCACTCCTGTGGCCAGTTCTTAATCTGGTTTCTCAAGGTGGATTTCATTGTGCCATGAGCACAATTATTTTTCGCAACATTATGTTCATGAGAGGTTATTGCACATTGAATTACAGCATTCCCATGCCTTCAGGCTTTTTGTAACAGTAGGAGAAATGGTGGGCTGGAGAAGACAGCTGGGTTTGCACGCGGTATATGTCAGTTTACTTAAGCAGAACCATTTTACTGCTGCTGGAGGAATGCAGCAAAAGGTCAGTGTTGAAACTCCACTAAAGTAAGTTGAGCACACATTCCAGCTGCGAACATATGCTCACTACTTGCTTGATCAAAAAGGAAATTTCAGAGCTCTGCTACATGCTTGCCTTGACCCTGCTCCATACCGCCTGTCTAGTGTGCATCAGACAAACTATTCTTTAATCCTGCATGGAATACACATTCTGGTTAAAGGATGCTTGGAATAGTTGCGTATCATCATTAGCAGCGTAATCTTAAACTGGGCCCATGCATATGGAGGAGTGCACAGTAGTATGGAGGGGGATGTCAAGAGAAGTGTTACATGAATACATGAAATGGGTGGCTTCACTTCATAGTCCTGCATGCCCATCACAGCCTGACCCTGTCCAAATGAGACTCATCTTTACAGGAGAAAAATAAACTCAATGTTATTATTCAGCTCTTGCATTTTCCTTGCCTGTGTCTTCTTCAAATGTTTAGTCTTCTAGATTCTGCCTGATCTGGTCAGCGTCAGAGGAAGAATTCTGTGCTAACAAAATGCACAAAGAAGCCACACCAACTTAATTGGGCTGTTAAAAATTGCAGAAGCGAGGCTCTTATAGCTACAAGAGCTTTCGGCTGATTTAGAACATGCCCTCATAACATCACTTGATAAAAATAAGACTCTGACTTTTTAATAGAACAAATTACTTAGGTTTTATATTTAACCACAGTCACTGTTAAAGCTATAACTGGTTTTCAGAATATTTTAGGAATCTGATCTTGATCGTCCATATGTTAAAAGCCATCACAACAAATACCTTACATTGCGGTTCTTGATGAAGAAATAACAAGGTGGCTGCAGCCTTAAATACAAAGTGTTTATTTTGTGCTCAGATTTGCTACTCTTAAATGAGAGTGTATTGGGTTTGTGTGGTGGGCTTTTGGTAAACTGGCTGGGCATAAACCACAACACAGAGTAAGTATCAGAAATTAAAATTTCAAGGCAAGGAAGGAGGCGGTCTTGAACCAGAGAAACTTGCAGACCTGCATGCTATTTGGAGAGAGTGCACTAATGTTCTAGTTACTCGCAGCCAGCTCTTCGGCAGCTCCCAGACTCCAGTGTGAAAAATGGCACTACTATTGAGGACCTCTCCATGCACTGGGAGCAGAGGAAATTTTGACACAGGGAGGTGGGTTCCTTTCCAAAAATGGGACTTGCAAGATTTAAAAATATTACCCAAAGACCATTGTAATCAACCAGATTAAAACTCTGGGTTTACTGATCTCACCTTGTCTCTGGGTTGTGCCTTGGGGAGGGGAAGCTTCAGTCAGTTTAACTGTATTGTACAGTCATGGATTAGTAGCAAACCATCTAGAATCATATACAGATTAAGAAGAGCCTGTTAAAAATATGAGGTTAAAGAACAAGGTCTTTTCTGGCAGAAACCCAACCTCTTTTTTTTACTTTGTTTTTTACTATGGGTATTATGTGGGATGTCCACATAGTACAAAATCACAATGAATAATAATTTGGAGAGTGGAAACAACATGCTGCATAAATGTAGTAGGCATTTGAGGAAGAATCCATTGCTAGCACCAGATTAGTTTATTTTCACTGACTCAGGAAATTTGCAATTGGTGACAACAAATTGTAGGAAAAGCTGACACAATGAGGGTAGGGCTGGCATCCAGCTGGACCCTGAAAAGCCAGAGGAATGGGTTGACAGAACTCTCATGCAATCTGGCATTAAAAAATGCAAAGCCCGAGCCCCGGGAGGACGTTATTGCTGGCAATAGTACAGGCTGGGCGCTGGCTGGTGGGGGAGCAGCTTTGCTTTTATAAGAGGCTGGGCATCCTGGTGGAGAGTAAGCTGAACCTAAACCAGTAGTTGTGGTGAGGAAGGTCAACCACATACTGGGCTGCATTAGCAAGAATGTGGCCAGGAGGTCGAGGGTTGAGGGAAGTGGTTATTTCCCTGTAACTGGCACTGGTGAGGCCACATCTGCTGTGCTATGTCCAGTTTAGGCCACCCCAGCACAAAAGAGAGGTCAACAAATTGGAGGAAGTCCAGTGGAGAGTCACTAGGATGCACAGGGAGGATGCTGAAGGTGTTCAAGGAGAGGCTGAAGGTGCTTTCAGCAACTTACTGAGGATCAAGGTACTGCTAAGCTGTTTGTAGCATTTTTTTACCAGAGAAAAAATGCTTCTGTTTGTCTTGGAAAGATGTCTTTTGAACAAGGTCCTGGATATCATCAGGAAAGTCATTCTGTCATCCTTCCGTGGAGAATTCACAAAATTTGACCATGCAAGTGTGTCATAAGTGTATCCCTTCTTCAAGCACAGATGCCAACAGGGTGCAGGTCTAACAGCTCTCTGCAGGAACTCTGCAGGTCTCAGAATGAAGAGCTCAAATTATGGTTCAGTTCCACTTTTTTAATGCCATATTGTACATTTTTCCATGCTTCTTTTTAGAATTTCTTTACTAATCCTGTTATACCACTGAGATACAGGCTGTCTCACTCCTTCACCTCTTCTCTAATACTGATACTAAAAAGATGTTCACTAACTCTGCTTATTTTGCACCCTCTGCTCCCTAATGCTCTGATTTTAAAACTACTCCTACCTTCTACATGTGCCTATCTTTACTGCTGTTAAGTCAGGCCAGTTCAGCAATCTGCAGCAGCATGTGCCTAATTTTGAGTGTGTGAACAGTCCCAGGTTCCACAGGAGCTGACAACCACAGATTCCAAAAGTGCAACTTGCTAAAAGTCAGGCACTGGTTGATCCCAGCCACCTGCCACATATCTTTTGTCCTTGGTGATGTAAGCCACAATACTTACTAGCTGTGTATTCTCCATATATTTTTTAGTGTTTGCTCTGCACTTTAACTGTTTCTATTTTTTTCTTGTATGCCCCTGCAGATCTGATGTGCTCCTCACAATTTCCAAGATAAATTTCCACACGCATGCCTGCAAAATCCCTTCTAGTCTCTTTTGGTATCTTTGAATACCACATCATCACCTTTCTGTCTCAAAATTATGTGGTTTTGCTATCCTTCTCCCTTTTTCTCCATTTCCTGGACAGACTTTTTTCCTTAATCTTTTTTTGCAGAACTAAGTCTTATCAGTTATATTGCCTTAAACAGCTCACCTGTCTTGCGTTCCTGGTTCCTTGCAAGGTCTATACAAATCTGGAGCTCTTCAATAAGCTATGGCATAGCTTGAGCCCCTTTTGCTGTATTACTCATCCTGCTGGAGCTAAAAATGACCCTATTCTCTTTCCCCTATTCAGAAAAGGAGCTACAGGAACAAAACCTGAATTACTGCATTTATATATGAAAAGTCATCCTGTTTGCTTTAGCCTGCAAACCTGACCAGAATGTAGATCACTTCTGAAATGGCCCCATTTCTTCATTTAGCCAATGAACTTTCTCTTTGGATGAATTTCTGGTGGCTAACTGAGCTTTAGACACCCATCTAGATAGCTTTCTGAAAATGCAGCTGCAGCTTTACTAGACCTCTGGTGATGAGAACAGAATAGTTTTATATGCACATTTTGAAAGAGGGAATGAAAAATCTACTGTTACTCCTATAGATCCAGTTTAACCTCAGGTCCCTTTTAATCAGTCCCAGGAATCAACTTATTTATACTAAAGAACAAAGGAAAAAACTCCCTTGCCCTCCCACCCTTGTTTGCCTATTTATAAAGGTTCACATAAAGAGCAACATGAAAGGAAAACACCAGCTCCAATTTTAAGCTAAAATGACATTTTGGAGCCATTGAAAAGTTCAAGCTGACAGATGTCTGATTTATGCTCCCAGGGACTGAAGGCAGAACATTTTATCTTTTGGCCAATTTGAGTACAAAGTTCTATAAGGAAAAAATATTCACCATTAAAAGTGGTGCAGCACTGGAACGGGCAGCCAGAGAGGGTAGGGAGTCTCCTGTCTTTGAGAACACTTTTTCAGAGCCTTGAGTGCGTCAGGAGGCTGTAACTGCTTTGTACACCTATGCCCTCCAAACTGCACCCTCTGCCCATTGCTCCAGGTGCTCCCTTTAAGCTCAGAGCTGCACCTTCAGTCCTGGCTTAAGCTACAGCATAGGTGTTCCCGTTCCCAGTCTGGTTCCCAGGGGCTCCTGCGCTGTTATTTGGATTTCCTGGTTTGAACTGGGACCTATCTTGCCTTTCTGTGCTGAGCAGTGGGCTGTCGATGGGACCTGTTAGTATCAGCACCCCTGCTCCGCTCACCCAGTTTGGGTGCTGGTGAGGACCTGGGACTGTGCCCTGGCTGAAGGCACTGCCCCTGCCCACGCTGCGGTCACCCTTGGTGGATGGCTTGCCTTCCTTTGTGGAGCAGCCCTGTTCTTGCCACTGCCTGATGCGGTTAAGGATTTGACTGGCCATCCCGCTTTTGCTTTGGAGTTAGCATTGCTTGGAGCAGGAGGTGGAACTTGATAAACTCCCCAGGTCCCTTCTAATGTAAATCTTTCTGTGACTCTGACTCACTCGTTACTCAGGGAGTTAAGGAATCAGAGAGAAGATTAATGGGGAAGGGCAGGAGAAGACATGATGAGTTCTTCAGTAATATCATTGACTGTCTAAATTTCCTCCCTGTATGAGCTGTTACATAGTCGCTCTTTTTGTACATGCAATACTATGATGGGCACGTTGCAGAACAATGTTGAAACCAAATAAATGAAATACCCAGGGAAGAAACAAGATATTTCTGCAATGGGCAGGATAAGGCTGAGTCTGAGAAACCTGCCATGGCATGACAGCAGCAGCTACAGGGAGCTGGAATCCCATGGCTCCCACAATTTAATTTCAGCATCATAAAGAATTTGGAGAATCTATTTTTCTTGCTCTGGTTCTACAAATTATTCAGAGCATGACCCAGTATTTGGGAAGTGGCTGGTGAGACTTGTGTCCCTGAAGCCATTCTGACTAGGTAGCCCTACAGGGCTTAATCACATGAAAAGCACATGCAGCCGATGACAGAAGCCAGGGGTTTTCAAAACCCTGCATGGGTCACTCAGCTCAGTCTGGAGTTCTGATGCCCTTTAAAACATTCTCCCAAGTGCAGATCTGGATGCAGGCAGGGTGAGGATGAGGCACATTGTGCAGCCACTCTCCACTCACTCTTATGTAGCTGGGAATGTGCAAATGCTCCAGCACAAAACAAAGGAACATGGTCTTTGAAACACCCACCACCTCTGAAAACATCCAGGATACTGCAGCCGGGAATACTGAGACACCCGCCTGATGCAAGTATGTGTGAAGAGTCTGCAGGGCTTCAGATTATGGACTTGAGGTGAGATTGCTTTTCAGACTTTGAGAAACATGTCTGTGCCACTGGGAGAGCTGCAAGAGGTTTCCAAGCAGACACTGTCACTGCAGATGCTTCTGGATCCAACACCAGCTCACACACCTTTACCTGCAGTCTGTTTGCTGTTCTGTTCCCAGGTGGGCTGATGGGTGTCGAGGAAGGGATTCATCTCCAGAGTAAAATATTTCCATTTAGGTGTCTCCATGTGTCTCAGCTCCTGTGAAACACAGACCTTGTCAATGAAGGTAGTGGAGTCCCAAGAGTGCTTCAGCTCACCCTGAAGAAGACACCTACTGGGTGGTGAGGTCTGTCACTTACTGGGCTCCTTGACTCTATTAGCTAGAACCCCACTGACTGTGCTGCAAGCTTAGATCCTCAGTGCACATGGACCCACACACTGGTGTCTGAATACGAAGCAGTTTCCCACCCCAAGTGGCCTAAGGACTCTTTTCCTAGCACCATGCTCTACTCTACTCTTCTCTTGTGGTGGGAGGCCCTGCATATAGACTCCTTCCCCTTCCTCTCACTCTTCAGTAACTCATTCAGCCTTCCTCTGTGGCAGAGCAACACAACAACAAGGTTTACACACTTGTCTGCCTTACAGGATTTTGAAGACTTCAGATGCAGTGAGTGCAGCCAAAACATGAAGTACTGCTGCTTTCCCTCACCTCCTGGGGACCAGTGGGCGATCAAGTTGTGCACCAGAAACATCCATTATGCTTTGGTTCAAGTCTTGTCTTCCATTTAAAAACTGAACCATACTCCCTAAGTACCAAGGATCTGAGGAGTTTCACTTCTACGCCTCAGGTAGCTGTGGTCAGGACTCAGGGATGCAGTATCTATCCACCCAGCATCTTCTTACCTTCTGTTCCCCACCAACACAGCAGGGGGAATGGGAAAAGGGTAGTGGAAGAGGGCAGGAGGAGATGTCAAAGGCAGGATCCTTTCTATGGAATTTAGAAAACAAATCACAACTGCTATCAAAGCTGGATTACAAGCATTAGACCCTCAGTGTTGCCCGCCCTGCAGGAAAAAAGCTTGGCAAAACCAGGAAAGAGTTCAGATGACTGCACAAAAGGCCCAGGATTCAGACTTTTCCTCTGAAATTTGAGGAGGTACCCAGACCAATAGATGAAGAACTGACATGCAAGAGAAAGCCCTCAAATGAGCTAATGGTATACAACACAAGGAAGATACAGTTACCTGGCAAATGGCGGAAATTGCCTTTAACCTTCTATACTGGATTACAGCATATCATCTGAATGGCTTTGACCATCAGGAATTACCCAGAGATCAGGCCAGTTGGCCTCCTGGACAAAACCTCATCATCACCACCAACAAAAACAAGTTATTTTTGCTTTCCTATTAATAATGCTGCCTAAATGGGGCATTTAGCATCCCTGTTCCTGTAGTGTCCCTGTTCCTGCTGTAATGAGAAAACCATACACGTAACCACTAAAACCAAATTAAACATGTTCCACATCATTCCACTCTTCTAATAAATAACACTGAACAGATCTCTGTGGGGGCTGGCGGCTGTCACTTCTTTTTATAAGCTCAACATTTTGCCCTTGGACTGCCTGTCCTTGCAGAGTGGGAACAGCTGAGGAGGTGATGAGAGAGGCAGTGTGGGCTGGTGTGCAGAACACCAGCTTGGGAACCTGCAGGTTTGCCATGGAGTCACCGCTCTGTCTTATGACAGTCATTTCAATCCCTATAAGATATTTGGAGGCAGACACGGCTACTGTTCTTGGTGGGATTTTATTATGCCACGAATGGAGAAGGACCAGAAAGCCAGCTGCACTAAAATACATCTCTCGCTGACAGCTCTGCACCACAGAAGGATTTTTCTACACTTCCAGAGAGCTCCAAATCTCCAAGTCTTCTTCAACTTGCACTGGCAAGAGCATCACAGGGGAGTCGGTGCAATCACCAGCAGCTTTGACTGTTTCCCTTCTGACTCAATGCCAGCTGCTTCTGCAGGCTATATGTGGGCTACCTTCTTCTCCAAGACCCTAGAATAGAAGAGAAGTTGAAACACAGTTTCCTTTCCTGGAGGGCTTCCTGCCTCTGGGTTTCTATGCCAAGCTTTAAACAGACATAAACCTAGGAAAGATTTTGTACAGAAAATGGTAAAGATAAAGGATGCAAGTTCTGCCCTGTTACATCATGGTACATTGAGAATAGCTCTGCTGCAAGAAGGGATTTGTGGTTGTATCATAAAGAGCAAGATTTGCCCATAACCCTGTCTGTGTGCAAGCACAGCAAAGTTACTCTGTGCCCCTAGGAACTAGCTTCTGTGGTAACACCTCAGGAGAAAAAGATGGGTATGTTTGACTGTATCTGTGCTTGACATACCCTCTTCAGAATGTGAATTTAGCATGAATAAGCAGTAAACCAAGATTTTTTTCCAAGCAAGCTAGCATCCATCTAGTCCTAAATCCTACACAGCTTCCTTTGGGAGTGAATCCTTTTTCCCTCTTGCCCTCCAAAAAATAGCAGGAAGCTGTTCTGTCATTTGTGTCTGCCTGTAGGAAATCAGCATGTGGAAACCCAGCAAGAGCCGTTGTGGCAAAATGAGAAGATAATTATTTTAGATGACTTTCTAAGTTGTTTAAATTACCCACTCTCTTACCCAGGTACTCTCATACACCAAGATGCATGTGCCCAAGTGGCCTATCCAGGATTGCTGTGTGTGTGACATGAAGGACGAGGTAGGTCCCCTGTTAAGTCTTCACTACATACCTTGGGTTCCTTTTGACTGGTGATGACAAACTGGGTTTGACCAGGTCTTTTACATGCTTTAGGAGTCAGCAGTTGTAATGAGGTGATACTTTTGCTTCAGAAGCTTGCTTGCTTCAGCCTCCAAGAGTCTTAGGCAAGGTTGCTGTCTGTTGTCTTGTTTACTCATTTTGGGTATCTGTATGGCTACAAATCTGCCTCTCTGTTGGATAACAGGAAGAGAAATAACAAATACAACCCTTTTTGTCATCCTCCTGCTACCAGAGCTCAGGTCTTTTGCTGATTAATCATCTACACTGTGGCCCTATCCAGTCTAGTCTTGATGACAACACCATACCCCTCAGCGTTTACCAGTTTTATGGCTATCAGTCAGGTCCTTGGATATCAATACAGCTCATCCCTGCAACCCTTGTTCTATTATTTTTTTCTGCTGCTTTCATACTGTGATTCGTATTTCATTCATGACAGTCCTAGTACTTGTGTTACAAATCTCTACATGCTGGCCAACAAACCCTATTAGCCTAAAGATGGTCTGATGGGGCTCCATGGGTTAACAGAGTTTTATGCAAGTTTAATCTGGGCTAACAGAGTTTTATGCAAGTTATCCAAAGCCTGCAATACTTGCCCTGCCACAACAGTTAGGTTCGTCACCTGGAAATCTCCCTTCTCTGTTCCACCACCAGCCTGGGTCTTCAACACGAACAATTTTAGTCTGTCCTTCTGTGTTTGAATGAGGGATTGCTCTTTCCAGGCCTTAAAATAGGGAGAGACTTTCAAGAGATTTCAAAATGGAACTTAGGACCCTAAGTCATCATGCATTTTTGAAAGATGTGCTCTGCACTCATATCATGTTACTGCTCAGCTGCGTGGCTTTTCCTAGACTATCTGAAAGTGGATCCGTACTGCTGTGTTCCAAAGGGGGTTATTTTAACATTGTACTAAAATACTGACAATGAAAACTTGTTACTTTAATTAGGCAGTAAGCACTGTTATCCTGGGTCTTAGATTTTGAGTAAGCAGAGGTTGATTGCTGAAGTAAACTTTAACCATTTTGGAGTTCACATGATTTATTTTACTGCAAATGATATTGGTGTCTCTCTTGATGCCTTCCAAATTTCACTGGGCACATGAAGCCAGGACAACCTGTTATCTGAAAATCAAAAGGCTACTCTCACTGAGTTTTCTGGAAACAGCTACTTCATGGGCCAAGAGGACAAGTTTAACCAGAATGAGACATCTTTTAGAGGAGACAAGGCTTGCCTAATTGAATCAGAAGCTCCAGAATTTACATGGCAGTTCATCTTCAGACCACTTTGCTGATACGCAGAAACTCAGCAACCTGCTGGCCCCAGATCAGACTACAGAATGGTTTAAGGCTCATTTCAGCTCCAATGCAGAATTGCTGAGCAGTACAAGACTACAGTAGACACTTCATCTCCCAGCTGCACACCATTTGGTCTTAGGCCAGATGCCAAGAGTCTTGGTCTTATGAGGGCCAGATGTCCCAGTGAAATCACAATTTTTAGCTATTTGTTTTGGTTTCCAGATCAAGCAAGAGAAGTCCTGATTTTTGCAAGCTAGCAATCTGGCCACCCTTTCCATACAGTATACTGTCATTTCCACTTGCTCAGTGAGAAACTGCAGGTGGGAGGCTGTCGCCTGGTCTAGCTACCCTGGCCCACCACAGCTCTCAGCAGTCACTTTCCAGCTGGGCTGACTAAAACCCAAAGCAATGCATCCCATAGACTTGGCAGAATTTATCCCAGTTTTTTGTACTATCATCTAGTATTCACTCTAGGATTGAGAGTACCGGCATGCAATGGGGTGCATCCCACAAAGTGTTCCATTGACTTGGGCCATCAGAATAGCTTATTAGGAATCTGCAGTGGCAGATGTGCCAGCACAAGTTACAGAAGCTCTTTTAGCCCATGCCTTGGCTTTACTATGAGAAACCTGACAAAAGAGACACAAAGGTGCAGAAGTGATCAAAAGCCAATGACAGAAAGCCAGCCCTGCACCCTCCTCTCTCAACTCATGAAATCACTAAATGCTGTTTTGCCTGCTGATTGGCAGCTGTATTCTCATTTCCCTCCTAGGACACTGATCATGAGCAAACTGCAAAATTACACTTGAAGCGTTCTCTGGGGGAAAAAAAGATCAATTGGAAAGAAAATATTACAATGCATATTTTACAGACAGTGATGGCTCTGAGATTAGGCAATGTTTCTAGGAGTCACATGCATTGGGAATTGGCAAGTCTTCAGACTGCAGCGTAAGACAACCTAGGAAATCAGTGCTCCATCCCTATAACAGTGACCCTGGGCTTTGTTTCCCACCAGTGCTGGCCTCTCATAAAGACTGCAGCTATGCTGAGGGGATGTAAAATACTAGTATTATTCCTTGCTAGAAATTATATATGCACTTTGCATAGCTGAAAAATCATGAGGTGAACTAGAAGGCAGGAGAGAAAACGGCCTGAAGATTTTCATTGCGAGCAAAAGGCAAAAGATATTCTGAGTGCTGCTTCAGCAAAGGCAGGGAGGCTTTGAAACGCCACCTGGCACAAGCCAGGGTCTTGTCCAGTGGTTCCCAATCTTTTTATAGCCGAGCCTCTCTCAAGAGAATAATCAGTATTTCATGCGTCACTAAATCTAACTGCTCACCTGCCTCAGGGCTGCTATCGCCTCCCCTTCACTCATGGTGTTCCTGCTGGAGTGTCTGCAGTATCCAAGGCCTCATATTACACCCCTGTTAATGTGAAACTGTATGTCACGTCGGGTGTGCTCAGTTCAATTACACTTCCAGGTACACTCCTTATTAATGTGCAGGCATCTCAAATGACACAGACAACACAAGTTCTGTGCTGTGAGAAGCTGACAGACATAATGGCAAAAATATTTGCATAAATCTCAGCCGTTTTCCTCCCACTAATGTGTTAATAAGTCCCATGAAACTAGCTAAGATAAAAGTCTAATCTGTCCAGCTCCAAAGAAGCTGAAACAGCATCGGTGCAAAATGAGGGGAAACAAGACAGTCTGAGCAAATGGAAGGAGAGGAAAATTAAGATGCTCATAGATTATTACAAAAAGAGACAGCATTTGGGCTTGAGGAAAAGAGACAGTGAAACAGTAGGGAGGTGTGGCCATTTCCCTTTTTCCTCTTAACGCATTACCTAAGCCCTTGTCTTGTTTGCAAGACAATTGCAAACACAAATACACTTGCACCCCTGCGAGAGGCACGCACCCTCCCCAAATAAATGTGATCATTTGGAAGCCACCTCAATGAAAATCATCAGTACTTAAGAACATATCAATGTCCCCAGCTACATGTAACTGCAAGATCAATGCTCCAGCCTGCATGCCCTGCTCAGCAGAATTGTCGCTACAAGCAGCAGAAATGTGCTTGCATAAAAACAGGAGGAGCAAGACCTGGGGCTTCCTCTCCCTTTAACATGGCTAACCTCTCTGTTAACCAGCTGGGAGCACTCCTTTCAGGGGTACAAGCAAGCTGTTAGTGTCTGGGCTGCTATAGTAAGAGGTGCATTGGATTTGCTGGGTATATACAAAAAGAGCAATGGCCACTTCATCTAATTCTCCCCAAATATTGAGCTGCCCTGACGTACACCCAGTGATCATGCCACCAAGGAAGTGACTGCAAAGTTTTCATTGCTCACTGATGAGGTCCATAACTGTTTTTACACCTTCTTCTCTAAATAAGGAAGCTGCCTGTGAGACCTCTGACTGCCCAACCAATTTGACTCCTTTGCTTTCAAGAGCCAATGAAACCCCACTCCTGCCTCCGGTCTTGGGTGACAGCATTCATCAAACCTCAGCCAGCCCGGGAGGACAGCAGGTTAGTGTTACAGCCGTGGCAGGCTTACCTTTGGCAAGCTGTTGATGTCAGAGTGATGATGTGGGGAGGGACAGCCTCTGCACTATAAAGATGGGTCAATCAAATATAACTGAGGATGCCCACCGGAGAGCAGGATCTACAAAACATGGTCCCCACCAGTTTGAGTCCTGCTGGCCTGTCTCTGCTTCCAACCCAACTGCTATCAGGCTTTAGTTTCATGTCAGCAATCTCTATTTGCTTTCCAAAAATAAGCCTCTGCCACCATGCTGAAGGGAGAAAAACAAGAAGGGCGGTATTTTTAGGGCCATTAATTCTGACCACGTGCCCAGGAGGTGAACCGGATGGCCACTGCACAAAGACTTCTCATCACTATGTCCTGCGAAGCCAGCGTTCACCGGACGTTGCCTGCTTTCGTTCTCCTGGGTTTTCTAGCTGGGATTGCTTCAACACATCCAGTTGTAAGCAGAACTAATGGCACATTGCTGGAAAGAGGATGGCAATCTCTGTTGTCCAGGTCCATTGCTGGGATGTCAGGGGAGAAGTCAGATGTGAACTGGGAGAGTGACTATTTGCTAGGAATCAAGAGGCAGCGGAGGCTTTACTGCAACGTGGGCATCGGGTTTCACCTTCAAATCCTCCCAGACGGAAGGATAAGCGGAGTTCACAATGAAAACCAATACAGTGAGTTGCATCCAGAAATGAAATAGAATAGATGTCACTTAATTGCTGTGAACTCTCGTAATTACCCTTCATAGAATGCAAATGTTATTACTTGATATTATTAATCTGTGCTACATCTGTTGCCTTTTAAAAGTCTCTGGGATCAATAAACATTAGAACCCTCCAGGCTGAAACATGTTAGAAATACTTAGACAAAATTAGATACAACTTATTTTTACTCTGCTTTACTGCACAGATGAGAAAAGACAAACCAGGTTGAAAACTGTCTCTCTGCTGCATTTGCTCACTCCTCACCTTCTCATTTGCCTTTTGAATTCTGGAGGTTGTCGCTGAGCTTAGAGTGCCAAAGCATGATTTTTGAATCCTAGCCGACTAGTACTTTTGGGACACTCAGTCACAGAAGGGGCTTGCTCTTCCTGGTTTGCTTGTTCTTATGGGTGCTGTTCTGTTACCATAAGATTAAAGAAAAGCATTAGCCCTATGGATCTGAATTTCCTGTAGAGGGCAGTTGCTAAAATCTTTTGCAGCTAAGATATCGTGGGGGGCTTCAAAATGCAAGCCACACTTCTCTAAAGCTCAATAACAAACACTCTGTAATTATAGCATTTTAGATAAAAATAATTTACTTATTAGAAAGCCCAAGAGTGTGACATATCAAGAGAGTTTGATAGAATGAAAGGATTATACAGCATGTGACTACAATTCCAGAATAATTATTTTAAAATCCTACAGCATGTAGGAAAAAACAAGATCTTCTCTCTGTATTTCTATCTTGCTGGACTAGGGAGGTAACTCTAATAAAGCAAATATGACAAGTTCATTAAAGTTTTAAAATAAATAAATTGTATCTGAATTGCTTTTGATTAGCTCTAAATTCTGTGATAACACTTCTATTGAACTTCTTATTTTTTAGGTCTCTTTGAAATATCCACTGTAGAGAGAGGTGTTGTTAGCCTGTTTGGTGTGAAAAGTGCTCTCTTCATTGCAATGAACAACAAGGGGAAGTTATATGGAACAGTGAGTACAAGTGCAAATAGTTTTTCAAGGCTTAAACAGAGGCTGCAAAGGTTTGGTTTTTTTTTTTCCTCCTGGAAATTTCTGATTACAAGCAGAGAAAACAGCCTTTCAATTACAGGGAGCCTGCCCAGGCTGGTGTCATCAGTGTTATTTAATGCAACAAACAGCATGGCTGTTAGAGGTCTGTTATTTTAAAGGTTTCCAATAAGATTGTACCAGGAGCACCCTAGGAAAATGAATGTATTCTGCAAATAGTACGGATTAATTAGATGGCTTCTTCTAAGGGCTCAGCACTGCAAACACGTTCTAGTAGGGCTGAACTCTGTTGATTCCCTTTTGCATTGCATTGTATGTAAAACAAAAGGGTGTGCTCTGCAAAAACCCCTAGGAAGGAAAGCATGTGTGTGTGTATGTGATTGCATGCGTATGTGTGTGCGTACAGGTGTGTGTAGGAGAGGTACAATTAGAGCTATCTATACTAGCTACCGTTAGTAACATCATGACCACATGCCTCCCCCTACCAAAACCAACCACACCATGAAGAATAAATAGGAAGTCTACCCTACAGAGTCAACATATGCGTCGGGGGTTATTTTAATGACCAATTTTGTGAGATCAGTCCCAGAGAAAACAGTAAGAGCTATTAACAATGGTATGCAAGTCATACTGAAACACCATCAGCATCGTCCTTATCTAAAAAGTGCTAGCTATGCCATCTAAATGCAATTTAATCTCTGAGGCTTGAGCAAGGCATCTCCAGTCCCAACATTCAGCAGAAAAAGCGCTTGTTAGGAAGCGTGTTTCAAAGAGGCTGTCTCTGGGCAATAGGCAAAAGCAGTCCCTCTTGAAGTAATGAATGGCACTGATTGCATTCATCTCTGTTGTCAAGAAACAACAAAGTCATTTTCTTTGAAACAGCTGTAATTTCAACAAAGCCTTTCAGCTGCTTAATAAAATACCAAATGTTGTGAAGGACCCATAGCCATTACTAATCTGACTGATTCCTTCTCACACAGATAATGACAGTGGGACATTTTAAGGTTCCACTCCAGGAATATTCTTACAATCATGTCTGATTTCAAGCACCTAAACAGTGCTGCAAGCCCAACTGCTTTGCTTGACTAGCTCTTTCTAAAGAAATGCAGGGTCTGACTTCAGAGCTCCCTTTGATTTTTTCCCCCGGTTTCAATCCACTCTTGTTTATTTTCAAAGGTATTTTTAAAAGCTGTAAGAGATGTCCATTTTCCCTTGCACAGTGCAGTGCCCGAAGTTGAAGTCTTACAAGATTTGAATGGTGTTATTACACAGATGTCCAAATAGAACAGCACTGGTGGTGTCTCATGTGCCAGACATTTGATGTTGGGGAATTGTTCTGCTTTCTCTTTTAATTTCCTTGCTGCTCTGCATTTGTCTCCTGCTTGTCCTTGCACCTCTTCTCCCAAATAACTCCCTCTCCTTGGATTTACGTGATGTGACATGAAGAAAAATAAAACTGTTTTCCCAGCTTAGAACCTTCTGCATATCTCACTAGCAGTCAAATATAATATCACTAATGATTTAACAACAGAAAAGATTTAGTGCTACTCTGAGGTCTTATTCAAATGCCTTATTCCAGCAAATAGTTCTCCCTGGCCATTGCTGTTTGTAAGAGAACTGAAAGTTTTGACAGCCAGCATATCATTCTTTTATAAATTACAGGACCTCTTGCAGAATGGAGGTGTGAAATAAAGCTACATCATTTGGGCAAAAGGGCATGACGCTGACAGAAATTATTGCTTGCAAATAAAATGAAGAAATCCATGATTTATGACAAATTAACTTGATCTGTCACAGGAAGTACACAGTCCATTATCTGGACAGGTGGCATCTGAGTTCATCTGACACCAAATTAGCACTGAGGAGGGAGATTTATTGTTGGATGCCGTCACTGTGGCACCACCTGTTGCGCACTACAACAAGTTTTTCTGTAAAAATGCTAGTAAGAAGAATGACTTAAGTCTTCATGAAATATTTATTTTACCTGCTTTGTTCTTCCCCCACCCCTTCCTATTCTTTAGGCTGTTTTCCAAGATGAGTGCAAATTCAGAGAAACCTTGCTGCCCAATAACTACAATGCATATGAATCAAATGCTTACAGTGGGGCTTACATAGCACTCAGCAAACATGGGAGAGTGAAGAGAGGAAACAAGGTTTCTCCTGCTATGACTGTGACCCACTTTTTACCAAGAATATGAACATGAGCAAAGCAGAAGATTAAATCCCAGGAAAAACTGTTTCATTTTGCACATGGGAATAATCTCCCAGGTAAAGTATTTATACTGTTCATTGAAAAAAATCTATATATGTATGTGTATATTTGGATAAAAATATTTGTACTAGATTCATCACATAGCATATGTACTACGATGCTGCTTCTCTTCTACTCTGTACAACTTTTACATGGCTGTGTGCCTCCTTTGGTGCTGAACAGAGAAAAGTGCAAGCTGGAGTGCAAAGGAAGTATTTAGAAGACATAGAATGGCTGTGGGTAATCAACTAATCAATCATAGTTTATTTACTCAATAATATCAATTACCTCAGATAATAACCTTTCATAGTGAGCCGTTTACATATCATGGGCCAAATCATCAGATGACTTTGCTTCACCAGAGCTACAAGCAGTTCACTCCATCTGAATATCTGCCTGCACCTCCCTTTCTACACACCGTGTCCTGTCTTGCAAAGTCCTCAATCTATTTTGACCATTAGGGTGCCAATTCCACAACTGTTTCTACACACGCAAACTGTCTACCCTCAGAGCCCCTCTGTCTCTGAAGGGATTCTCCAGGGTCTCCTCACATGGACTTGTTGGCAAAATGAAGACCTACAATCAATTTCCCTTAGGAAGGGCCACAGGATAAATCACAGATGGGTCCCAAATGCAAAATATATTTGGAGCTGAGGATTTTGAATGGCATTTTGTGAGCTTAGTTTAGACTCACCTCAAATATAGATGTGTACATCTTTAACATAAATACATGTCTATACATAGACATGGGATGTGTGAGTGTGTATCTGTGTAATTACAGACTTTTAATGAATCAATCATCCCAGTCTCTAGATGCCCAGGTGCCTTTATATGCATACACACATAAAAGAACATAAATACTTAAAGGCACTGTATTTCATTTAGGCTGAACCTTGTTAATTTCTAAGAACTAGAACTGGTCTGCAGGATGCATTTTATGAAATGTAAGAAATTCATGAAAGCTTCCAGCAAAGGGTGATTTTAGAAAACTTCTCTGTTTTGAATTTTCTTCTATTTACTCCTTTACATATATTTTGTTCTTCTCTACCATACCTCACTGAGGTATGAAGGACAGAGGAAGAAAGAGGCTATATAAGCATGCCTTCCTGGGTTGGGACAGAGAAATTTGTGCCATAATTCCAATTTCTGTCACTGCAAAACATCAGTTTCAAAGACAACACGGCAAGCTGTATGAAATACTCTCCAAAGCTCTCCTAGAAGCCATACAAATGGTGCATAACTTTGCCTTACTATTTTGACAACCTTTTTCCAGATCGCCCATGAAGCTACATTCTCTGTGCCTCTGAAAGAGTATTTTAAGAGGCCCTAAGTCAATAGTCACTATAAATGTCAGTTACCAGAAGCCTTGGGATTCCAGCATTGATGGCGTGCTCCTAAATTTGAAACTAGATTCAATGCAATGTCAGAGCATGAGCATTTTCAGCATAGATGGACCATGCTGCTGCAGAAGTGAACATCTGAGTGCAAGATAATCTCCCACGTCCAGCCAAAATGTGGCTATGTCCAGCCTTGACATGCCATTCTATTTGCAGGGGGTGTCTATTCATGATGAATTTGAGCCTTCTGACATGCATGAAAAACACTGTCAGGGCCAGATCCTCAGTTGGAGTAAACCAGCCTAGTAAGACTACCAGTTTATAGCTGCAGAAGATTTGGCCCAAAGACCTCACCTACAAGGATGTATCTACAGCCACCCTTTCTGAAAAATTGTCAAGACAATTCTTTTGTGAACAAGATACAGTTTTCCAGCTCCTTTTGTGTGACTTATACTTGAATTTATTTTGCTCAAATATAAGTGGTGATCACAGTGTAAATGAAGAGAAAAAAGAATAGAATACTGCTTACAGTACATGAACGGGACACTTTGGATATGGTGAAGGAAAGGAGTTACTCTTCATTTTCTGATCTTGCAGTATGTAGAGAGAAGACAAGTTGGCATGCTTTGTTCATCCACAATGTGTGCAGCAGTTTGCTTTGGACAAATGTGCATTTTAAGAGAAAAAGCAGGATGCTTTGAATGGGGAGAGTGGGTCAGAGAAAAGTTTGGAGGATATCAGACAGTTATGTTGACCTAGAGTCCCTAGAGGTACAGATAGAAAGACTACAGCTGTGCTGAAATACATAGCTGGCAACCTGTATCCTTGTGTTATATTCCTAATTGTCTTTGAAATTAAGTTTGAAGAAGGATGGAAGAGTATGTGGATGTAGAAGAAATCATAGTTTGAATGCTGACACACAAGTTTGTTTCTGATTACAGCTTAAACCAGTGTCCTTAGGATAGGATGAAGTCTGTTCCCTCTTAAACCAGTGCAGTCTAGAGTAATTTGCAGTTGCCAGTACTGATAAATAATGGGATAGCTGGCATAAAAGGTGAGAATCAGACTCACTGACTCCATTTTGCACATACTGGTCAACAGCAAGAACAAATGGTAGACCAGGTCACAAGAAGTCTGTTTGGACGTAGCCTGCTGGGCTGAGCTTGTTCTTAAGAACTGCAGACCCTTGCGGATGCAGTTTTGGTGGGCATTTAGAAAGCCCCACCAGTCACTCTGCTGAGTTACTCTTTACACAACTGCTTTTTCCTTATTACATATCAGTGTCAGCCAGATCAGCATTGAAGTCAACCCTGAAATCAAAAAAGGTCTCCCAGTGCCAGGAATCCTGACTAATATGAAAGTGAATCACATCATTGTCAGACGTGACAATGAAAGATGCCATTGTCAGGAGTGATAACTGTGGCAGGAAACCCCTCCAGCACAAACAGTGCAGTACTGAACTGTTGTGGAAGTTTAGACTAGTTGGATATGATACTTTGACAGAGGTGCTTCTTACGTGAATGCATGGCTACTTTCAAGAGAGGAGTTAAGGCATGTGTTGACACGTTGCTGCGGGTGTGCAAGCAGTCTAGGGGCAGCTCACGGAAGCAGAATGCACCGTGGCAGTGTTCAAGAAGTTATGCAACTTGCCTGGGAAATGGCCTGATCCTGTTCTGCCTCGTGCTTGATCAGCTAAATTCCACCTCCTCCTGCTCAGGCCCTTATTACCTGCAGGGGAGGGGGATTTAGGAAGACCACCACTCATTTTACACAGCCCAGGATAAATTTGTTGAGTTGGCACAGAGGTAAAAAAAAAACCCAAAACAAACCACTTGTAAGCTGAATGTACATGATACAGAGGCTATGGAGAGAATGTGGGCATAGTCTGGCAAACTCTCAAACAACGCTTTCTTCAAAAGAATAGTCCCATGGATACATGACTACATAAAAACTCATGACAGTAAAGGAGTTTCCCAAATCAGGGCCAAATCAGGAACCTATTACTAACAATTCTTGCAGTGGTCCTCTTCAAGGCATATCTCATCTTGGGCTACAAGTTTTGAAAGCATTGCTGTGAATGCCCCACACCAGCCTGTCTTACCCATATTTTCCACGTGGGATTCTCCTGTGGAGTTGACACCTATTTTCAAGGTTTCTTCTTCCATAGGCAAATCCCATAATAATTTAAGACCTAATCCACCTCTGTTAGAAAACAGTCTTGACTGGAACTGAATCATGTTCTTAAATAATCTGATTTTCCCCAACCATGCAGAGATGCAGACACACACACAGTGGAAAAGCAGAGTAATTTTTGTATACCTCACTGACTATTTCAATTCCAAGATTTTATTTTGCACAGTAAAATGGTGCCAAAGTTCTCACGTTATCTTTTTTTTCACTAAAATATACCTCATATTCTGACTCCATATGGACTCACAATTGAGACTGTAAATTTGCAAGAAACACAAAACTGTCCAATCGTTTGTGAAATTGCTTCTATTTTTATATGTATGTGCTGCGCACAATAGTTTAATGTATTCATAAAATAAACTTTTATACATTTTTGGTAGTGTTTTGACTCCAAATCCCTCTTAACATTTGGTTTTTTCCTTGCTTCAGAGCTGCTCTATTAATTCCCCCCACACACAGTTTTTATCCATCTCTAGAACCAGAGGATGTATTGGTGCACTTAAAATTGTGGTAGACTTTTGTGTTCTTCAGACTTCTTGCCTGGGAAGTCATAAGAGAGTTGTGCTTGTTGTAGAGAACCTGGGAGTTTCACAGAAGAGAAGGAAAGTGCAATGTGATTAAAGACGAGCTGTCATAGTCACCTGTCTAAATTCCAACACTTTTTACCTGGGGAGGTTCTAGTGCTGCTCTCCTGTTGCTAGTGCTCTTCAGTGCATAACTGGCCATGCATATGCCTTACTTCATTAAATAAGAAAGGCTTTTTTTTTTAAATGGCATTTTCTTCTTGCCCAGGACTTGGGAGAGCAGCTTCCTGCAGCCATCACTGAAGGGTTTTGCCTTACTATGCCTCAAATTTGGGTATTTTGGAAACACTGCTACATTTCAGTGATTTGGTAAGTTTTGCTCTCCCTTTCTCCACTCCCAGGTTGTCATTTAATTAGTCCTTCAGTTAGTTAAATGATTACAGACCTCTCCCAGCCTGGGGACACAGACTAAGGTATTAGAAACCAATAGCTGGGAGTGTCACCTGCTTTTTGGTTCAAGTGCACTGTTTAATCCATACCAGCATGATATCGCAGAGCGGACAAGTGTCCAAAGCCCTGATTGCTGGCAGCCCTTCTCAGGAGCGTAAGAACATCTGCAGCACCATGCTGGCTAAACGCCATTCTCTGCATTTGTGTTTCAGCTGCCTACGTTCCCCCATAATAACTCCCTTTGCTTACAAGTCGTAGTAAACCCTTGCGTGTCATTGCTTTGCGTATGTGCCACATTTCCTCTGAGAGAGGACTATGTTTCACTGGTGGGTTAAGAAATGCTTCTGTCTGCTATAGAAGTGCCTTGTTTACAGCTTCGAAGGCCAGTCACTGGAGGTGGAATTGGAAACGGGAGAAGATACACAGCCCACAGGCAGTGACTGGAAACAGCAGGACAAACTGGCAGCTGGTGTAAACCAGCCTAGCCCCAGCAAAACCGAAACAGAAATGATCTGGTGAGGAGTCATCTGCAGAGGTTAGGAAAAGGCTACACATGGCCAGCTCACAAGACACCCCCTCAGACACAGGCTAGTTTCTTCTCCCTGTATCGCTGTTTGCACTTTGAAAGGTGATGCTGGCCAGACACACCTCAGTGGGTGCCCAGGTGCCCTGGGAGGCATGGATGGTTCCCATGCTCCCTTCCCACTCTGTGCTCTCAGCTCAAGGGATGAAAAATCTTCAGGTAATTTGGGGGACAAGAGATGGTGGCTAAGTCCCATACCTCTATGAAGAGCAGGAGAAAATTTTGGCTGAACTTTGCTCAGTTTACATAATTTTCTGGTTCATCCCAGGTAATTTGAAACTTAATGATGTACCTGTTCCTACAGGTACACCTACGACACAGTAACCTTATCCTTCTCCTCACCACTTCAACTTGGGTTCCTGCCTCAGCAACTCTCCACTGCTCACCCTGGACAAGCTGTAGGATGCTTGTCAGGGAAGGAGAAGCTTTAACAGACAAGGGCAAATGCAATTTAAACAAAAAAATTAGTCAAATGGATTAAAAAGGCACCTGTCCTAGCTCCCTGCACTAATCCTGTTCCTCTAGTCTCTTCTTTCCTCCCAAGTCTTTTTGTCTGACCTGTCACTGAAAATATAACCGCTCCTCTGAAAAGTCTCTCCCTGCACCCAGAGCAGAGCAGGAGTATCCCGGCATGTCCCTTCTCTCCCCCCTCCCCCCGTCATGCTGCCTTCTGTGTCCCCTGGCCTGAAGCCATTGGCAGAGACCCATAATCTGTCCACTTACTCAGGCTCTGGCTTCTCTGATGACCCATCATCTATATGAGGCAGCAGGTGCTGTTTTCATTAGCTTGATGAGCCTGGGTTGTCAATAGCTCCTGACAGACATGCCAGCCCTGAGCTGGCCGGAGGTTACAGTGTGAGGAGCACAGGTGAAAGTGGGCAGCACTACACCTTCCTGAAGCCAGCAAAAACTGCCCAGAAATGGTAGAAAGATGGAAAGGGGGGTGGGAGGGGTGGAGGGGGAAGTAAATGTGAAAGAGCAGGAAACACTTTCTGCTCAAAGAAAGTTAAGGGCTAAACAGGTATTGCCCTGGGAACATCCTGGTCATGGAATCAGATATTTAGATGGGAAAAGACTGCTGGAGGGCTTGAATCTAACCTCTACCTCAGTGCAGGATCAACTTCAAAGCTAAGGGAGGTCATATCGGGAAGAATCCCCTCTACCCACGCCCTCGAGCAGCCCCTGTGATGGCCTCATGATTCATTAAGCTCTGGATGAAACTCTGGATAGCAACTCAAAAGGGGTCAATCACAGACAGATGTCTCAAGGGGCCACCAGCGCAGCTCGTGCTTTGCTGGAAGGCAGTCTAAGAGCTGATGGCATCTTCCTATCGGGCCTTGATACAAGTCACATCTGTCCTGCACACTGAGCGGAAAATGTTTTTCCTACTGGAACTCACCCCTACCAACACAAACTGCTGCAGAAATCATCTGAAGGATTCAATCCCCTGAAGGGAAAGGAAAATAAGAAAAAAAAAGGCTTTCGGACAATTCACAGATGCAAGGCTACCGCAGTTATAGGTACACAAGATCTGGGGGAAGATGCAACTACATGAATTGCGTGGCTTCAGTGCAACCCCAGATCACTTTCAGGGAAAAGGGTGGCAGCCGTGCTATTCCGAAATCTGAATGCCACCTAACGCTTGTGGTACTAGGGACAGGTAGAAAGAGTCTGACCTCCTGAGGCTGATTACTGCAATTTTTTATTGGCTGTTATTATTATTGCCCTCTGGTGGCTATTTCGTTATTTAGCAACTAGATGTCAGAGAGCAGGCATGGGTTCTGTACCGCAGGCCTGGGCACAAGAGGCAAAGGAGGCTACCACCTCATGGCTGTGATTGGATATAGGCTTCAGGTCCACCAGTGTTTTAGTGTCTGTTGCACCCTTATACAGGAAAGTCACACTTTGAACTGGGAAGCCACAGAACACGGTATTTGTGTTTCAGGTGTTTTCTTGATGAGCAACTTTGCGTAACACTAGGCAGGTAAATGGATCATGAAAACTACTTTGCTTTTACTCCAAATTTTCCAACTTGAAGATTTGTCAAGGTCTTTGCAAACGTAAAACCTGAGCCTAGGCATCAAAGGCAGTGCCACACAGAATCCCTTAAAGGACACAGACATGGACCTGTTGGAGCAGGTCCAGAGGAGGGCCACAAAAATAATCAGAGGGCTGGAACACCTCTTCTATGAGGAAAGACTGAGAGATTTGGGGTTTTTCAGCCTGGAGAAGAAAAGGCACCAGGGAGGCCTTGTTGCAGCCTTCCAGTACTTAAAGGGGACTTACAAGAAAGATAGGGACAGACTTTTTAGTAGGGCCTGTAGCAATAGGACAAGGGGTAATGGTTTTAAACTAAAGACTAGATACAAAGAAGAATTTTTTTTACAATGAAGGTGGTGAAACACTGGCACAGGTTGCCCAGAGAGGTGGTAGATGCCCCATCCCTGGAAACATTCAAGTTCAGGCTGGATGGGGCTTTGAGCAACCTGACGTAGTTGAAGATGTCCCTGCTCATTGCAGGGGCGTTGGACTAGGTGACCTTTAAAGGTCCCTTCCAACCCAAACCATTCTGTGATTCTGTGACATAAAATGGCAAGGCTCATTGAATGTCCCTGCTATTCCTCATGTCACCTGTGGCAGGAAATACTGTTCCACATGGAGCACATTGAGTGAGAAAGCAGGAAGCAGCAGCATTTTCCAAATTATACTGAAGACAGCAATTTTAAAGCATGCTAAGAAATCCCCTTTTTTACCCTGTTACCTCACTGAGCCCATTATTACAAATAGTGCTGTGGGACCGTAAGTGATCACAAATGATAGAGTCTCCAGTTCATCGACTACCGGAGATGCTCTTTGCAGGCCCAGGAGCCCTGGGGAAGGTGCTGGTGCTGTGACTGCCAGGGGGCTGTGTGCCACCTGCACAAACGATAACTCAGGGGAAAAAGAAATAGAGAAAAAGAAAAAAAATTACAAAAACAGGAGGGGTCACTCACACTTAGAAACAAGCATATTATTAAGAAATTTGCTGAACAAAGATTTACCTCACCAGCAAAAGCTAGAGCATTATACAAATGCTATAGCCACTTCTCCATCAACTACTGAGCCAGCACAGTTTTTCTAGAAGTGCAGCAGGTACTGTAGTACAGTTCCCTGAAAAAATGTAGCCAGAGGTTTCCTGAAAGGAAAAAAATAGGCTTTCAATTCAGTAAAAAAAACAAAACCCAAAAACTTTCAGATAAGTTGTTTACTTTCCTTAGAATATGCAAACAGGTACATCAGAAAAGTGATAACTGAAAACATTTTGATTTTCAGAAGTTTTCACCCATTTCTTTTAGATCAAGAAAGTTTATGGCAGAAAATATCAAATTTTATTTAACAGGTCCTTGCTGTCTGTGTTGTAGGAGAAGAAAAATATTCTCCCTAGTTCAAACAATAGATATGTGAGACATCCTAGTGTTAATACATTTTTCTTTCTTTTAAAAGTGAATCTACTGGGAAGTAACCAGTTGACACAGTCTGAGACCAAAAGGCCAGCCTGTACATTATGTAGGTAAATGTGACCTGACATTTATGCTGCTATAAGGAAGGTAGGAAGCAGGTTCAGGCTTGCCGAGTGTATTTAAGCCCTCAGTCCAGTCTCTATGATTTTCTGGGCAGGATCCCAATGCTGATCCTAGGAGTGGGGGAAGGGGTTGGGATGCAATGCTGAAATCTCTCGGGGACCTGAAGACCTAATTACCTCCTGGTCCTTTTCTCCTGACTGAAACTTGATGTTGCACGGCGGAGTCCGCAGCGGGGACTTCACGGGGTCTCCAGCAGCTCTGGAAAGCCTGTCTTTTAGGAACCATGAGGAGAAGCCACAGCAAAGGTGAGAGCTGGGCCCAGTTTCTCACAGGTCAGGAAAATGCCGCGCAAGCAAAGGGATTGCCTGACCCTGTTGTAAGTCAGCCAGCTGATCTCAGCCTTGCAGAAGGCCAGGCCAACGGCCTGACCAAGGGTGCCTCTGGGCCTCCATCTTGTTTAAACCAGCCTGGATGGGGACAGAGCCACGTGAGGACATCAGGCACCATGACCCTCCTCGTCGAGCTGTGGGTCTGCCCCTCTGCCCCTGCCCGGCCATCGCGGGAGAGCTGCCGGCCGTAGGAACCCCCGGCCCCCTGAGAGCGAGCTCAGGCCTTCCCAAGCCCCGAGGCAAGCGCCATGGAGCTGCTCTCTGACCGCGGGGGACCTGGGCCCTACAGGCCCTCCCGAGGGACCAGCCTGCCCTGGGGCTCTGGCATCCCCACAGCGCCAAGCCCTCAAGCGGCGCCATTTTCTCCCTCAGGCCCACCCGGCCCCTGGGGTGGATCGGGGGCAGGCAGCCCAAACCCCACCACCAGCCCCCAGCCCTAAGTTGCTCCTGCCACCTCCCTTTCCACTTTGCTATTTCTGTCCTGGCTCTGCACCCCATAAAATCCCACTGGGGCCCCACAGCAATGTATTCCCTCAAGTGGTCCCAGGGTGGGAGGACACACCTGGCTGGGCAGAGAGGCTGCTGCCAGAGCGCTGAGGGCACTAATTGGCCTTAATGGCCCTGACCAGCCTCACCTGGGACCTCCTAAACTGCGATACATCGACGTCACTCTGGCGATGAACAACATGTTTGTCCAGAAATTGGTAGTATTAGGGAGAGGTTAGCATGAATTTTCATAATTCTGTACAATCTTTCTGGTTCTGGAACTGGAGGAGAAAGACAGCTCTGGGAAAAGGTTCGCACTGGGGTTCTGTTAACTGGGGAGGCAGCAGGGAACATAGTACAAGGTGCTGGACTAGCATTTGGGAGCCCCAGGCTTGGTTCTTAGCTCTGCCACAGGATTCCTATGTGACTGTGTACAAAATGCACTGAAGTTCTCTGCGCTGCCTCTTGTTTGCGGGGGACACTGCAAAACCGATGATGTAGAAAACTGTTAACCATACCTGCTGGATTGGGACAATTCTGATAAATGGGGAGTGGACAAATACCTCGGCAATGTATTTTCTGTATCCTAATAATAATCACTTCTTTATGTTGTCCTTTATGTAGAGAAACTGCAGCCAGATTTGCCCCCTCCTCTTCTCCAGGCTGAACGAACCCTGCTCCAACAGCCTTTCCTTGTATATCCCGTGCTCCAGCCTGCACACATGTTAGTGACCCTTCTCTGGACTTGCTCCAGCTTGTTAACGACTCTCTTGCAACGTGGAGCTCAAAACTAGACATGGTGTCAGATGTGGCCTCACAAAAGGGAGATAAAGACTTCCTTCGATCTGTTGGCTGTGCTTTTGCTAAAGCAACCCAATATGCCATTGTTTTTTTAATGGTTGCATTGATAGTCTTTCTTACACTAAGGAGTCTCAGAGGGCAAGGAGTGGCAAAGGCAGAGAGTCTATAACCCGGGGATTCCCCCTCCAGCCTCTCAAGGGAACTGCCAGACATTCATTTAAGACAGTTTTGTGTAAGCGCATGACAATGGGGTGAGGCTGTTGTCTGGATTTCATTAAGTGATTTGCAAACAAATTAAAATGTTGTGAAACAATCTGGTCCCTATGGAGCTCAGCAATGCTCAATTCCATTCCCACTGTTGCTAAGGAAAGCAGAGGATATTCAGCATCTTTGACAGACATTTGCAGGCCATGATCTAAAGGTGTCTCTGTGACTTCAGAGTGCTGGTCAGTATTGGCCGTGTAACTTAAGATATGCTCGTAAAAGGAAATAAACAGTCCCAAATCTCTTTTGCATTCTGAGTTTTTTGGTTTTACTTTTGGCATTTGCTGAAGCCACCCTGCTCTGCATCAGTTTAAGTAATGGAGGACAGAATTAGGTCCCAGACATTTAACTAGAGATAACTTTGTTCCTTGGAAAAATGACCCAACTTCAAGCTCTTGTGCCTCATATTTGGAATCACAAGTGACTCAGCAGAAGCCAAGAGGACATTTGGTTTCTTTGTCAGAATGCAAGAGTAAAGGAGGAAGTAAGAATCTCTTCCAGCTGTCGGGTAACTGAGAGGGAGACTGAGGCTAAGACAAACAATGTGGGAATCTCTAGGTTTAATATATATAATGCAAATTGGAATTACAGTTAACTGCAGTGACCAATCCTGGCTGATGAAATAGCTGTCACTGGACAAAAATCCTAAAACCAAACAACCAAGTATGCAGCCACAAGCGGAGATTTCTTTTTTCTCTCCAGCCAAGCTCTGCATCCAGCTCAACCCAAAAGCATGTTTATTTTGGAAGCTGTAGTCTGCTGAAAAGTGTTTGGCCAAAATCCAAGGGGCCAATAAGTCCAAATGAGCTGAACAAGCTGTGTCCTTGGATCATGAGATGTGAACGTATTATTCAATCCTAGATTGTGTGCATTCATATTATTGTTGGTTATTTTTTGTTACAGGGTGTGGACCAAAATGCCTTGATCAGACTAAATTTCTGTCCCCTAAATTAACTGTTTACAATTCACAATTTTATTGTGTGCTTATGATTTCATGGATCAGAGCTCGCAGCACTAGAATAGCTCCTCCAAGGACAATGTGACCATACCAACTTATATCAAATGAGCAATTACTAGCAATAAAGCATAAACCAACAGAGTTGTTTGCAATTATATTTGTTTCAGGGCTGTCTGGAGAAGAGCATCTATTTTTTTCTTAAATATTTCTTATGAGAACTGATCTATCCTGAGTCATTCAAGGTGATTGGAGCCTGTTTTTTTTTTCCTTGGGGTTACTCTTTCTGTGACCTGGGCCCAGGGCTCACCGGGCCAACACAAATCTTCCACTTTACCGAAGAGGCAATAGATCTGCTGCGAAAACGTAAGGAAGGTAGTTATGATAACTAGCATAGGTGCCATTCAGTGAGATCATCATCTTTTTCAATAGCACTTTAACTACCTCATTATCCAGTGAGGGACAAGCCAGCTTACGTTTACCACAGGGTCAAAACACAAGCAGTTACTGCAAAGTAGTGGACACATGACAAATCCTGCCTTACCCTGCCTTGACTCTTGCCAATGCTTACACACAGCAAGGCTTTCAGATCTCAGGCTGAGCTGATGGGAACAGCAAGTAGCACAAGCAACTTATTTGACTCTAACTTATGATCTTGCCTAGTTTGATCCACAGTCCCTTAGTGAAAATGTTAAGTACTTTAATATAATCATGTAGTTAACCTCATGCAAAAGCACTAAATCCCAGTGCTAGGCTAACAGCAATGTTGGGAAATAGGAGACTTTACATAAAACATTTTCCCAAAATAAAAGTCAGTCAGCCTACTTTTAGCCACCTCGCAGTGTACTGCAATAGGAGATGGATGCATGAACTGATTTTCTTGTTGAGGCTGTATATCTGGATCCTCAGTATTCCTAAGGACCTAGAAGCAAGCATGCCAGAAGAAAGAACACATTTTTTTACACAAGACACACTACCTGGGTAGGCAGGTCAGCAGAACTGGATATGCCAGTGACGGGCAAACTGTACCACAGGGCAGATTTCAGAATCTAGACAGGTAAGCTGCAGCCCTTCCATGCCGGCTCTCCAGAAAAAAACATTTTGCAAAGGCAATGACTAGAGCGATAGAAAATGTGGGAAAGGGAAGGGGGCACGTATGGGGCAAGTATGGGTGCCACATTCTGTAAATCTTGAGCAAATCTGTAGACATTGTGTTGCAGATTTTAAAGGTGAACTTGCAGATTTCAGAAGAAGACAGGGTAATATCACATAGGATTTATTTTCTACACTCCTATAACAATGAACATGCAGGTCTACAACCCACTTGGGTGACTGTCAGATTTCTTCTGTATGAAATTTCTTACCTATGTTTGCATTCTGTATAACCTCAGTTTACATTGAGCTGGTCATCAGCTGTCATGAAGGTGTTAACTTGAATTCACCTCCATTCTTTCCCCAGAAGTGGAGACTGAGGGATGAATGAACCATGGAACAAGGAGTCTTGAAGCAACACTAGTGTCAAAGAGACATAGTCATGTTCAGGCTAGGCAAGGGGACTAACCAGCCTCTGGCAAGTAAGAAGGTCCATTAGGGCTATGGAAAGGATAATAAAGAACATTTTTTTAATTAAAAAAGTGTTAGGTTGCATTTCTAAGTTAAAAAACCAAAAAGTCATCCAGCAAATCTTTGTTTTTAGAAAACTGAGCAGCTTGATGACAGTCCAAAACTTCAATAAAGACAACGAAACCAGCCTGATTGACTTCTTTGAAAGAGAATGCATTTCCCAACCAGCCCTGGCATGACATTAGCTTGTGCCAGCTGTGAAAATGGCCAAAGATCAGTAGGGCCCAGGTGCAGGATCAGTGTCCCAGCGGCTGATGAACCTGTGCATCCAGGTCACAACGTGTCACTCAAGTTCCTCCTTGCCAGCAGTGTGACGGGCTGAGAATACAACATGAAGAACTATCGTGTCTGCAATACACAATGAAATATTGTAGCTGCAAATCTACCTGAAGAGCCATTCTGTGAAATTCTGGAAAATTCTGGAAAACTTGAATCAAGGGCAGAGTTCAAGACATATCTTTGCCAGATTTCCATTCAATGTAATAAATCCTTGTCTATGTGCTCCAGGTGCCCCTGTCACAGAAACACCTCAACAAACAGACCCCAGATTCTGAGCAAAGCTGAGCTAACACAGTTTTAGGTAAAAAAATTAAGTCACTGTTACTTAACTTGCCCTGCCCTTTACGAAGTTTGATCTCCATGTTGCTTTAAAGGAGTCCAGAATCATATATTAGTCTTGCAGTAGCTTAGGAAATCTTTCTACTTTCCTTGCATTGGAAGTACTAGGTACAAGAACAATGCTTGGTTCAGTCATGGGCTTCTTAATTTACTGTTTAGGTTTTTGCATTGAAAAATTACTCTAAAAAGTTATAGAGCAAATGTTTCTCAAATCAAATTTTAGTTTCAAAGAGATCCCACTAAAAAATAAGTCTCAGAGCTAAAGAGCAACACATGCAACTGTACTGAAGCAATTCTAACCATATCAGTCACATGGTATGTTATTATTGTCCTACGGCAAAAGAGCCCTTGGCTGATGATCAGGTTGTCTGCATATTCTGTCTTTTGACTGTTTCACTGCATTCCCCACTCCCTCTGCATTTTCCTTTCTTCATTTCTTTAACCTAAGTTTTTTTATCTCTTCTTCTAGGAGACAGAACCGAGTGAAACATGTGAACCCAAGAGACTGGAGTAAGTTTAAAACAAGGTTAGAACAAAGTTTATCATTTATTCTCATCTTCTATCTAACAAGGGGAAATTATCCTATTAGTTTATCGGAAACTGTCAATGAATGCAGTGGCATACATTACCTTGCCCATTGTCACAGAATCAGAGAAAGATTTAGGTGGGAAGGGGCCCCTGGAGGTTTCTAGTCCAAGCTGAGACAACAGCAGCACCAAGTCCCAAGCTAGATCAGCTCACTCAGGACCTTGCCCACTCAAGTTTTGAATATCTCCAGGGCTGTGGGCTAGAGCTTCTCTGGGCACCTGCTTGATCACTTTCAGGGGAAGAATTTTTAACTTCTCTCCAACCAAAATTTTCTTTGTTGCAACTTGTGACCATAGCATATTTTACCCTAAATTACTGATACTTACTCTCAGTCTTAATGAATTTTAATGTACAGGTTTTGTACAGAAAGTGTACATTACAGAGTGCTGTTAGAGCAGTCTTTGAAATAAAGCACTATCCATGGAGAAGGCTGGGAACAAATTCGTTCACTTTTTTCCTTTTTTTTTTTCTTTCTAACTAAGGTAAAAAGTATGTTGCATGTTTTTCTCCTGCTTTATTAGTTTTAATGCCTCCTTTTTTCAGTGCCATTCATTAATCTAATGTCACTCTGTTTGGTTTGCAAACACTACTCAGAATTACTTTATAGTTGCATTTCGAATCTCTTTGTCAGAATCTTTGTAATACCAGTGTATCTTTCAGATCTTGCAAGGCTGTTCTTTGTTTCTTTACATCTGAAATCAAACTGATGCTAGAGAGGTTCATTTTTAAAATGTCATCTCTCCTTCAGAAAAAAATTCAGAACTTGCATAATCACTAAAACTCAGGTGCAAAGCTGTGGAGGTAGACTGGTGAGATTAGACTGCCTAGACATTATCTTCACTTATGTCTAGATCAAATATCATTGCTGTAAAGTTGAAAACCTAAGGGTTGTGGAGGGCATACTGAATTTTTCCTCCCAAAACCAGATTTGGAAACATAAAATAAGAAAACAATCGCTTAAAAAAAAAGCGTCTCTTAAAACTTTTGCTTCTGCTTATAAGGCTGCCATCTCCATCCCTCCTAGCCCCCTGTGTAAGGGCATGCATTTCAAGAGTATACTCATATTGCAACTGAGAAACCAAATGTCCTTCAAAGACTGCATGTTTTACAACATTGGACTCCAACCTAAGGGCCACCCCCCCCCCCCCCACGTTTTTACAAGAGACAAGGAGTTCACGCATCTAAAGAAGTATCTATAAAGCTGAGTTCTCTACTTTCAGTGTGCTAACGTACAGGAGAAAAAAAAATTCCTTGACCAGTTCAATAGCAACACTATTTCAGAAGCATTTGACTATGAGGGTTTGGATTCAATATAGCAGCCATAATCAGACATCAAACGTGATAAGAGCATCAAGAAATTTAAGCTCCCTTCAACCCTAAGTACCCAAATGCTTCTCTTTCAAGTCTGAAAAACAGCACAGGAAAAGAAGGCTTCCCCAAGGGTACATTTTTATTTACACTGACTGTGTTTCCAGTACTAAGAAGAACTGAACAGAAGTGAAAGACACCAGAGCCGCTGTCAGCAAAATGCTTCACAAACGGCTAAGCGCCAGCCTTTAGAGTGTAACCAAAAGGAGTCTTTCAGAGGCTGCTTTTTATCTTTTTGCTCCTGTCCCCTGCAGCTGAAAGGGAAGATAGCATAGTTATCTTACTGTTGGTTTTGTGTTGGTTTTGGGTTTTTTGTTCGGTTTTTTTTTTTTAAAAAGGAACACCTTATTGATTCTTCACCTACCCAATGTTATTGCCTACCAAGACACTTCAGCTGCTGGTTCAGCTGCTCTTCACCCCTGCAGACAGCTGCCAGGGCTCTGCCACCCCAGGAGCTGCACCCCAACCCATAGCAAACCCAGCCGGCAAAAGCTGCCTGGCACAGGTTTAACATCCTTCTCCTCTCAGGTCTGACAGGTTAAAGAGCATTTGGCTATACAGCATCAGGGAATATAGGAAACAATGGAGAAGTATCCAGGGAAGAAAGAAGGGTCGTGCAGCGAAACAAGGGATGGACAAGTGCTGCGGGTTCTTACTGTTGCGCATGTGGATTTTATTTTATAGAGGGTGGACTGAAGTGAATCAAGGTGTTCAGGCTGGGATCTGAGCAGCAAGAGCAACAATCAAAGGACGCTCAGAGAAAACATGCAGAGATCTCCGTGTGAGAGCTCAGACTGAGTTGGGCTGTCTAGTTTTGAGGAGAAAGAACACCTGACAGCTGATACAAGTATGTGTGTAGGAGCAGAATTAACTTGAAACTCTTTCACTCTTATGGTACCTTAGATGAAATTACAAGTTGCACACCAGGAGATGAAATTACGTGTTTTTAAATACATATACATATTTTAAGCCATGGATTATCAGAAGAACTTTATACCACAAGGCACTGAGAAAGGGCATTTGGTTCAACCACCTGCATCACTCAAGCAGATTACCTCAGAGTTTGCTCATATACAGAGAGCAGCAGCTACCACAGACAAACATGAGAAAAGATCTGTCTTCGTGCCCTCTTCCTTCACTTTCCTTGTGTACCCCCTCACACCTATACCTCTGACCTTGACCACTTGCCCCCCACTTACTCCTGTGCTGGGACCCACCCTCAGATCCCCACCAACTTTTCTCATTTGTCTTGCCCTAGGGCAAGGGCATCCTTTCATCTACCTACCACCAAGCATATGAGATGATCTATGGTGTTGGTTGTGTCCAGGTGCTGACCTGAGCTGCAGGAGAAGCAGGTCCCCACATGTGCAAGGGGCTTCCCATCCCCAGAGGAACGGGTGCCACAACCCGGGAGATGCAGTTTCAGTAAACTAGAAGCATCTCTTTGGAAATGGAGGGTATCAGCAGCTTTCATCACAGATTGTAACCATACTCTATTCCACAATACCTAAGAAAATTCAGACCCTTTAAAATGACAGAAACACTCTCTGTTCAGAAAACACAACCTTTTAGGGACTGGCTCTGCTTTGGCTGGGAGCTCTGCCAAGGATTTCAGCTGGAGGAGGAATGAGGCCCTTCAGTTCAGTTAGAGGAAAACAACACAAACAGCATCACAAATGCCCATCTGGGACATTTACAGGCAGGGAAGTCTGTTTTTTTCACCTACCTCCTCCTCAGAATACAGTGAAATATTGGGAAGTCTGTTTTTTTCACCTACCTCCTCCTCAGAATACAGTGAAATATTGGGGCTTTCTCTTTCTGCCTGTCTTTGTTGCATTAAATTTTGAAAGCTCACAGTCTCTAAAGCCACTGGTAAAAAGCTGCCCCCCGTTTTGGACTTGTGAACCAGAGCTGAAAGCTTATGCCAGTCTTCTGTCTGACTGGAAAGAAAAGTGCCAAGAAAAAAAGACAGGCACTTCTCAAGAAGACCATACATCCCGCATCCTGTAGAGAAAGGCATTGAGGAAGTGGCTCTGGCAATATCACCGTCTGAGCTGCCTGTGCAGGTGACTTAGCACTTCTGAAACTGGAAATGGATTTCAGAAATGTCTACTACATAGAGAAAGGGTGAGGGGGGAAAAAATAGAAGACCCAAAACAATATATTTGGCATGCACATTGCAGAAACTGCTAGTACACACTGCGGTCCAAGACCCAGTGGGCTGTGCTTACCTCATTTGTTTCACGTAGGTGAACCTAGCCAGGATGTTTTCTTTAGTCGTGGGCAGTGTGACAAGAATGGGACATCCAAATAAGGTCACTCAGGATGTGTTTAACAACACCGGGTAAAGTCTGTGGCAAAGGCTCATGCACACACATACACACAGAGCATCCACTGTACATACCGTTGACTTAGTGCGTCATTATTCCTAGAATAACTTCTGGAGAGGCACTCCACCCTTGTATTTCTAACATTGAAGATGTGATTGTCCCAGAGCCAGTTATTACAGTGATTTTAAGGAAGGGGAGGCAGAGAGAAGGGACCCTGATTTCTCTGACCTCTTTGAAGAGATGCAGTGCAAAGAAAATTGTTAAAAGCAGAGGTAGTTTCAAATCTGTCAACCTAAACTCCCTTGTGATCTTTGAAACAGCAGAGAGCAAGAGGCTTCCTGAGGCCATCCCAGATACCCAGATAGCACAGAGTTCTGCAAAAGGACAAGACATACACCTGTTTAAATATAAGTCAATATGCTTTATTAAGCAACAGTGTTACAGGTGCTTCTACGTGATGAAAGGTAGTCCAGCACTGTGAGGGTATGTGCATTTTTACTCGTAGGAGGAGCCTGGAAGGCAACCCCATTATACTGAGTAGGAAACACCTTTTTTAACCTGAAAATTTGTGATAATGCATAAAGCACTTTCAAGGGCTCTGCAAAAGGTAACTGAGAGCAAATGACTTGTAGTAACTTACGCTTGTTGTAAAAAAGCTTGCCTTTCCCTTATAAGTCCTCTGCAGTTGACTGAAGTGATAAGCAATAAAAGAAAGGAGTTACTTTGCTAGCAGTGGGACAAGGGATGACATAGAGTTGCTGAGATCAGGGTTTTACAGATTTGAAGCAGTAAGTTTTGATCAAACAATGACCTAAGGCTGAAACTCAAAGCAGTCAAAATGGGGGAAAGTCAGATCCCAGGCTGCTCCTATGACCCTAACTCAGTTCCTTCTGTGTACAGTTTTCAGTATAATTTGCAGTTAAAGGATCATATCTAAATAAATCACAAAACTTTCCACTGAACATTTGCTTCGTTCAGCACAGAAAGCTGTGATGTTCATTTACAGATATTCAGTGGTTTGTGTCCCATTTGCTGTGTGTCCTGGGCTAGCATGCCTAGCACATGCCATACCAGCGAGGCACGAGCATCACAGGCGTTACAGCTGAGGCACCTGGCCCAGCCGAGCGCCCAGACTAACTGGCTCAGCCAGACCTGTGCTGCCCCTGAAGCAAGTAGCAAGGAGGCAGCGGGAGCAGGCCTGGGATGAAGGCATGGCAGAGAGAGGGAGGGGAATGAGACCCACTAAGGGGCAGAGCATGAATGATTTTCTCCAATAAATTTCAGCAAGCAAGCTGGCGCCTGTCTTCTCCATCTTTTCCTTTCAAGCTTGCTCTGAAGTGGGAATTTCCTCACTTTACGTCAGTGGTTCCCGACAGCCACCATGGGTGGTACCTCTGGGCTGTCTTGCAGCTGCCTTTGCAGGATGCTTCCAAGGAAAGCCCTTGCCACTGTGGCACCTGACACTGGCTGTGTAGCATCCCTGCAACGGGAAGTGGGAAATGTGGCAATGTGGCCATCCTGACCACAGAAACGTCTGTGTTCAACCCTGAGGAATAGGTCAGACCTACCCTTTCCCACCAGCATGTCTCAGGCTCCACATGTGCTCACACTGCTGTTTTCACAGCACCCACGCTCCTTCTTACCTGCTGAAAAGAGTAGGCTCCTCACAGGAGGGACTAACCTATTTTCATATTTGAACAAAACTTAGTACTACCTGAATTATCCATTTGGACTAAGGTAGCAGTTAAAGAACAGCAGTGCTGAGTTTGCTGAAATGTTTTTGGTCTTCAAATTCAGTTCCATTGTTTTCTTTCTTCTAAAACCAGCAGAATCTGTAAGGCTCTGCAGCTAATCCTTTACTGAGAACTGAGAAAAGCTGTCTCGATTCGTCAAACATCTCAGAACATATAGAGATCTAAAAAAGCAATAATGACATATGCGGTAAAAGTTGCAGAAATATTGTTATTACTGATGCAACAGCATAATGATACATGAGAAGAAAGGTTGTCATCACTTCTAGTAGACTAACAGACACAGCTGAAGAAGTAAACAAGCTTTCATATACCTGGTTACTTCATCAACATCTGAATGGGTAGGAGAAGGTAAGTAAGTGGCATACCAACAGAAAAAATAAATGGATCAACCTGAAATACAAAAGAAATGGACTGTTAAAGAAACCACATGCAGTGGGCATGTATGGGTTTAAAACAAACAAAAAATGTCTATGAAAAGGCAAAATTTGCATTATCATCCTCACAAGCAGAGACTTAAATAAATTTGCTTTAGCCCAGCAGTGTAAACAGAACTCAGCAAAGTCTGGAGTTTTGCTTACCCTATGGGAAACTTTTGAAAATGCCAAACAATTTAAGCATGTGAAAGTAGTCTTTGCTTTTTTGACATATAAAAAAATGAAACAGCTGCTCACAATTGGCATGTGCTAAAATGGGGTTTGAATAAATTTTTCAAACATCTGAGAAGAGTTTCTCTGCAGTTAAGACATCGGAGAGAGATCAAATCAGTGCATAATGGCAAGCACAGAAGAAGGTAATGATGAATATGAAACATCAAACCAGAAAAACTGCATTCACAAAAGAATCACAAAAGATTCCAAAAGGATACACTATCCTATAAGTGCCTCTCGCAGAAAGTTTTGCAACTGCTTCTGAGGTATACATATCCACGTTTCCATGGTAGTCCAATGAAAGGGGGCAAGAGAAAAACAAAGCAAGCAAACAACAACAAAAAAACCCCAAACATTTCTTTTAGTACCAGAGTGAAAAATACTGGTGGATAATTTCAACAATAAATAGATATATTGCTTTAAAAAAGAGAAGAAATAATAACCCTCCTTTCCTTCCAAGCTATCTTTTGAATTAAACCATTTCAGATGTTATAACCAGTAAAACATCTGTAGCCTAGGTTGCCTCTCAGTGAAGAGCTTTGTCAGTCTACTCAGTTTAAGATATGACCCTTATACACTTTGGCTAAAAAATGCTGTCATTTACACAGGTGTATATACAGTGACGCAATTCTCTAGATTTACACAGGTGTGACAGAAGAATTTGGCAGAGTTTTGCTAATTTTAAACAATAAAAAAAATCAGATCAGCTTTTGCAGTTGGTTACAGTTGTATCAATCCATAATATGTTTGGTGCTGATGGCATTGCTCCACAGCTTGTTAATGAAACTAAGAATTTTGCATAGTGCGTCCAACTAGAGACTGTAACTGAACCTAAGACTGCTACAATTACAGTCTTCAGGCTTCTTTAAAAAAAACCCATTAATTTATTGTTTGGTACTCTTTTCAGTTTTGTATTAATTTTTGAAAGAAACCTTGACACAGTCTAGTTTTATAACTTGTTATTCCTATCATCATTGTTTTACCCATATACACAGTGTCCCTCCCATTAGTACAGCATTTTCATACAATAAATGAAACCATATTTTTTTTAAATCAGAAAATCTGTTTGTAAAGATGCAGAACATTGGCAGGACAACTGAAAAGCAGGTATTGTATCTTGGAACATTTTTTACCACCGCTGTCCATTTATTACTTTTCAGCTTGGTCGTTTCCCTTTGTAGTCCTTCCAAGCTTGCTTGCTGTACCTGAAGTAATAAAAATGTGCCAATGTGAGTGATTTCAGGTTTGATCCAGATCCTAGATCTACTGGCCATGCTAACCTGTATGACTTTGTAAAAGACTGCCAGCCAGATGTGCAATGCAGGGAGAAACATGCAATTTTTAAGTGTTTTACAGGTAATTTTCAGTTGTTTGGCCAACTTTGAATTATTTAGGTGACTTGAAACAGGAGAAAAAAAAGGGACAGCTTATTTGAAGTGGGTTCTGCTCATATCGAATTTCCTTTGCTTAAACGGAGTGACAAATACCAGCCCAACAGGCTCACTGCTAAACTTACACCATAGCAAAGGGGGAATCAGGGCCAGGACAACCTAATATCACCTTTTGATACATTTGCAAAAAAATTTAGCAGTATTTGATGTTTCCACTAAATCAGAATGTAGTCTGGAAACTGAGAGGGGAGGTGGGAATCTGAATAAACATATCTGAAAAAAAAAGATAATTCAGGTCTGAAGAGTCATTCCCTTCAGCAAAAGTAAAGTGCAGTGGATTGCTCTTCCTGGATCTAACGGTAGGGGCGTGGGAAGCTTTCAGATGTCACAGGGTTGTAGATAACATCTGAACATATGATTAGCTTTCGTGAGCTGTCTTTAGAAACCTTACATTTTTCCCCCCCGCGCCTTAGCCAGAGATCCTTCCCTTGAGGTTTCGGGACACTTAAAATGTTGCTTTGGCAAAAATCAAGGATGTGGAGAAGTTTTTCCTGTGTGATGTCATTTTGCTGCTCTTTATAAGCCTCTGCAGAAAAGAAGGGAACCTGTCTGAGGATTCACACTCCAGACACAGGCGACCAAGGGCAAGCGAGAAGCGCAGAGACATATCAAGTTGCAGATACCTACCAACGGCTAGGAACAGCGAGCCATGCCACCGAGCACTCCCTACAGCTGCCTGGGGTACCTGCTGCTGGTACTCTGTAGCCTGAAGGCTACCCTCGCCTTTCCCAACTCCTCTCCGCTGCTGAATCCCAGCTGGGGGAATGGAGATCGCCTGACACACCTCTACACAGATACGGAGAGGAACAGCTTCCATCTCCAAATCAACGCTGATGGCTACGTCGATGGTGTTCCTCACCAAACCATTTACAGTAAGTAGCTTACTATGGACCCTCAGTCTTCATGGGAGCAGGGGAGGGAGAACAAGACTTTTGCTTTCTCACTATCTATAGAAATTCTCCTCCTCTCTTTAGGCAGGCAGACAGAAGAGTGTAGCTACAGGATGGAAAATATACATAATTATGAACCTCCTTTTGTTTAACAAATAAAATTGCTCCAAAGAAATCTGGTGGATGGGGAATTTCATTCTTCGCCTAAGAGAAGTAAAGTCCTATGGTACCTGTAATACTCTGCAAGCAAAAACTACCTGAATTATCATTCACTTCATGATTTTATCCACAGCTTCTTGTGGAAGTTCCTATCAGAGGTTGGTGATGACATCCCCCAGATAGCTACTTCCCATTGCAGTGACAGTATTACCAAAGGAAGTGCACTGAGGGAACTCACCACAGAAGTGGTGGAAAACTGATAGCACCCATAAAATCTTTATTTTGGGGTAGAGAGCTGATAACTACTAAAATGAACTCTAATGTGCATAGAACATGGGCATGCAAAGGTCGGTTAAAAAGGGGGAAACTTCAAAAGGCCAGACTGTCATAAAAAAAGTGCTAAGCCTTTGGGGTTCATGAGAAGTAATTATTCCCTACTGTAACTAAAAGGATCTCAAATTGTCTCATCGTAGTTTGTTTTCACGGAAAACTAAGGTATTCTTCCTCCTTTGCTGAATACCTGGCCCAAACACTATACTTAGTAGAAAAATGGGAGTTTTTTAAGACTTAGGATTCTTTCATAGCATTTCAAAAGTACTTCTCTTTTAGCAGCACTCAAATCACAAGTAGCTAGGCATTATAAAGTCGTGTTTATTATTATTGCTGCATAGGGTCTTCTTCATACACTCAATTAAAAATGCAAGCATATGTAATGATGTTTTTTACATAAGCATATAAGGAGGAAAGGATGTTTTTAAAAGTTGTAATTTAATAGAGGAGAAAAAAGGATCAAGTTCTACTATTTTTTTATTTTTTTTTAGGAATTACTAATGAAATACTTGCAGGAATGCTTGTACTGTCCTGTTGTTATTCTTCCTGTGTATTTAAAGGTGTTATAAAACTCATTTTAGGTATGTTGGCCAAGAACCAGTGTGATGTTTTAGAGAACAACAGACAGCAAAGTATTTTGTTTTTCCCATAGCTGCCATGAAGCAAATACACCAGTATTTGGGATGATGAAGCAGGAAGGGTGGAAATCAGGCAACGAAAGGGGTCATGAAAGGGATGGTGACTGAATCTCCGCCAGGTCACCACTGAGATGCCAGATAAATGCATCAGGGCTGCAATAACCCCTGCTGGGTAGGGGGTCAAACATAAGTCAACAGCACGCTCACTTTGAGAGGAAGACAAACCACCTACTGTGGTCAGTGGATCAAGGAAAATTGTTATTCCCACTTTACTCAGCACTGGTGAAACTGCTCTTGGAGCACTATAGCAACCCCAGGTCAAGATGGATGTGGGGAAACTGGAGCTGCTCTGGCAGAGGGTTTTCAGGATGGTCAGGGCCTGGAGCATGATTTATCAGGAAAAGTTGAGGGAGCTGGGCTTGTTTAGTATACCAAAAAGGAGGTTAAGGATAGTCTAATACCACAGGGCAGTCACAGAGATGAGGAAGACAAACTCCCCCTGGTAGTGGCTGATGACAGAACTAAGGGCAATGTCCCCAGCCTGTGGTTTGGGACTTCAGAGGGGATGATAGGGGAAAAAAAGTTGTCTTTGGGACATTAGTGCAGCACTGGAACAGGGCACCTGGAGATGTGGTGGCATCCTGGGAGCTTCCCAAAACTCAGACAGGCAAAGCCAGGGCTAAGCTGATTGTGGGTGGGCAATAGTCCCAGCTCACGTGGGCGGTTAGCGCAGATCCCCAGAGGACACTTCCAGCCAGAGCAGCTGTGGATCTGTAAGGCAACGGTGCAGTGTCGAACTGGGTCTTGGATTTGACATCTTTGCTTTTCTAAACAGGTGCCCTAATGATCAAGTCTGAGGGTGCTGGCTCAGTAATAATCACAGGTGTGAAGAGTGGACGCTACCTATGTATGGACATGAGAGGAAACATTTTTGGTTCGGTGAGTGACCTTTGCTAAGACTCGAGACTGAAAGGCAGGTGCAGTCTGCTACTGTGGTGCCTGTTTCCTCACCTAGGGCAAATCTGCACAACTACAGCAGAGGATGCAGATTTAAGTCAGCTGGGGACCTGCCACTTAGGTTAAACTTTCCTCTCTTCTTTGATTGTATTGAGTTGTAGAGCTGACAAAAAGCACCTGAGTTCCTGCTTGGGTAAACGAGGGCAGAATGAGATCTGGTGACGGACCAGTCTGAATTCCTACTGTAGCATAGAGCCATGGGTTGGGAGTAGCGCAAGCAATGCAGCCCTCTAAAAGAAAACAATGTTATCATTATAATACCTTTGCTGAAAACATGGGCATGCATCTCAGATCTACATTTGACTAAGCCTGAGCTGTCTTGAGTCACAGAGCTGGCAGATCAGAAAAACACCTGCTGCAAGATCTCCCTCTTTCTGTCTTTAATTGGCACTTGTCATTCACCAAGTCCCTCTGCTCACAGGTGTCATTTTTTTTTTCCTTAAGCATTACTTCAGTCAAGAGGACTGTGTGTTCAACCACAGGACGCTGGAAAATGGCTATGATGTGTACCAATCTCCCAAACACAACTTCCTGGTTAGCTTAGGCAGAGTTAAACAAGCTTTCTTCCCTGGTATGAATCCACCACCATACTCCCAGTTTTTGTCCAGGAGAAATGAAATCCCTTTGTTTCGATTCAACACACCTGAGCCCCACAGAAATACTAGAAGTGCAGATATGGATCCAATGGATCCTCACCAGATCCTGGTCCCACAGAGAAAGATCTCCGCATTCGGATCTCAGTTGCAGCAGCAAGCAGACTTTTCCCACATACCCAGAGAACCCGTGAGAATCAACCAGAACGACGTGGTCAACCCAGATGACCCACACGCTATGATGGATGCCAGGAGGTACGCAAGTCCTCGCTTTTATATTACAGGATAACTGTGTCCCTGCCACTTGCAAATTGAAGACATGGGCAAATATCATAGGCAAAAGGAACTGTCTAACACACTCAGTCTGAATGTCAAAATGGCTATCAGACACCTGAAAGACATTGGGGAAAAAAATCCTTAATTTCAAATTTTGTACTGACAGATGACAGTTTACTGAAAAAACAAGTTGGACATTTTCCAGTTGGGGCTTTGTTTTACTGGAAAGAAGATACATTTTTGAAAAGAATAATACAATCCAAATGTTTTAGGCTCTGAATCACTTGAAGTATGCCTCAGTGAAAAAAAGAATGCACTTGAATAAAATGAGAAACTGGTGTTACATTACTGGTGTAACTGGGAAGAGACCTGGAGCATCTGAGATTCCAACAGAGACAGGGAATCCTCTTACTAGCACCATCCTTGGCTGTGCAAGCACAGCAGACAAACCGACCAAGGGTGTGTTATATTATTATACATAAATTACTATATATGTTTTTAGCTGTTAAGTTGGAGCTTCAGTCTCTTTTCACACCCATATGAGTCAAAAAGTGACCATTCTGGTGTCATAGGAACAACACACATGGAAAACTGGAGTAACTGATAGGAGAACAGGACAGGATCAAATGGTCTTGGGTAGAAAGATTTATTTCTGACACTTACTGAATCCAAGCTGAGGTTTGGGATAAAAAGAGGAGAGTCTTACTGTGTCTCAAGTGCTTCTCTGTCACACTTCTATATTCACTAAATTCTAGCATCAAAATATAAAGACATTCATTAGTTTTGCGTAGTTCCAACCCTGAGAGAAGTACCAGGATCATGAATAATCAATAGTGTGTTTAACAGGATGGTTTGTTTTGCACACTGCTGAACTATACAGGGAAAAAAAAAAAAGCAAAAAATTATGCCTTACAGGCGTCAAACTATTAATAGCTCATGAAGACTCTCATCTAATGAGTCAAAATTAGGTTTGTATTTAGAAAAGGAAAATCTAAGTTTAGCATCCATGTTTCTATTTAGTTCTGAGCAGGTATCAGATGCTTTATACTTGTAAGAGTGAAATTACTTTAATATTAACCAGGAGATCTCTAATGTTGACAAAACCTTTTCCCTAGATTGGTATATGTTATGGGTAAGTTTACTTACCAGAATCTAACCTCCATCTATATATCTGAAGTTTACAAATCTTTAGTTAAATGCAATATCTGCAGAGCAGAGCTTTTTATTGTAATTTAGGTGTCAAATTGCTAGCTGGTAGAATTCAGTATAGCTTGATTGGTTTTAATGGAGCTATATTCATTTCCACAAGGACTCTGAAAATTGTGTACATACTTGCTATTTTTCTCCCTTATTTCTTTTCATTTTGATCCAACCTTCCTGTAATCCTAAATCTGTGTGGTTTTGAAAGTTATTCTTGATGTAGTCTGCAGAAATCAATGGCAAGGTACTGATGAGCTGCACAAAAATCCAGTGAGGCAGATACTTGAGAAGAGGTTTTTATTTTGGTGTGTGTGCATTTTCTGCACATCAAGATGCAGGTTCTACTGTTTTGTTTATTTAGTATATTTAACAGCCTGACAACAGGCTGAAAATGGTACGTTTGTCCCAAGTGTGCTCACAGCAATAATGCAAAAGACATTAGGCTAGATTCTGGTCCTGTTCTTTTTTCTGTCTCGTGAAGTAATTCACTGAAGCCACTGGAGTTACAGCAGTGTAACAAAATCAAAATAAGGCCCCCTGTGTTTCTTGCTTTCATTGAAATTGTTCTGGATTTAGTGCAGGGTCTGTCCTGCCAACAGCATTTTAAAAAAATCTCTTTTTTCCCCCTATGTATGTATATATACAAGCTATCTCTTTATCTACAACATCCAAGTTGTTACGTTAGAAAACTCATAGGCCCTGATTCTGCTGTTCGAAGAGTTTTCCTGTGTGGAGTGATTCCGAATTCACATAAGTTCTTAGGAGCACAGGACAAGCCAAATGATTAGGAATAGACCAAGAGTTCTGTCTCATAATTTGTTGGTTTCCATCCTCTAAACTCATCATGTTGTTTATTAGTTTTGAAAGGAAAGGAGTCATTCTAGCAGATTTAGGAGAATCACAGGGCAGGTGGATAGCTGTGTATTTTCTTGCTTATTCAAAATACAGCAAGACTTTTTACCTTGCTGTCTATACAGTGGAGAGGTGTGATTTTATTTATATGTTCTAGTTTAGTAATTTTACTTGAATCCCATACCATTCTTCTTGGCTTTGCTCCTTGAGAACTCTGGAGTGCAAGTACACAAGCAAAGTTTTCATTTTGCATAAATCGTTGTAAGCTCCACAGAGCTCTCTAGGACTCCAAGTTAATGGACCTCCAAAAGTTTGAATCATGAAAATTTCTGTCTCAACCCATATCAAACTTTGATGACAAATGTTGGTGGGGTTAAATCTCTAGACCATCTCTATATTCATACCTTAGAACAATGTAAGAAGGGTTGCTCATTCCATCAGTAGCCAGGGGATTTAGACCCTAAGCTAAGAGTGAATGCACAGTGGATTTTACATCAAAAAACATTTTTGTAACTATAGAGAATTGTATTGAAATGTCAGAAGAATTAATTCTTCAAAGGAGATGCTGGCAATCACCAGCTAGTAAGAAAGCATTACTTATTTATATTGCAATATTTATTTATTTATTTGAGTGGGTCTTAAGTCCCACCTAATATTTATAAATATTTATAACAATGTATTATAGAGACTGTTTCCTTTTATAAATGTACCAATAAACTTTTCCTTCTCTCCAAATTGTGGATTCTGCATCGTCTGTTCAAGCTCCCCATTCCAGAAGGACTTGAGTGAACAAATGGTACTAGTGGTGTCTGCAAATTTTTGTCTCCCACTATGCCCTGTGATTTTCAACATCATAGGTTGCAGCTTCCTGGGTGTTTCATGCACCACAACCATGAAAGTTCTGTCAAAGATGATGAGAAAAACAAAGTCTTAGTAGGTCTAGACTGACCATGAAGGCATTGTCGCCTCTACTGGGAAACTTCTGCAACCCAAAAGCAATGGAAAACCACTGGTCTAGCCATTCAGTCCTGCTAGGAAATATGTGTGATCCTGGCTCCAAAACCTTAGGGTAAAAGATACTTGGTACATTACCATTACTGCTCACTTACTGCTGCTCATACAAAATATTCTAACTCCATTCCTAGGGCTATGCTAAGGCTCTGTTTTGCAGCAGATGGGTCACAGGTTGAATAAATTGCAGATACCATCCTCATAGTTCTTTCCTGCAATTGTCCCCAGGCCACCCAAGACCCAGCAGAGAGCTGCAAAATGGCAAGTGCCCATAGGTCTGATAGATTATCTCCCCACCGTGCTTCCCCTCACCGCAGATACCCTGTGGAGCCCTGTCGTAGTCAGTAGCGTCATTTGTATCTGCTATGGTGCCAATACCAAGAGAAACATCATGTTACCACTAGGTACCACAGTACTGTTGCACTTTGTGGGCAAGAGGACAGTGGTCTTCAGTGGGAGGGTGGTCAGGTAAGTGGGGAACTCTCCTCTCTTCTCCAAGATCCCTTTCTCCTCCCATTACTAAAGTTTAGGTCCATGGATTTCAAAGCGGGAAAAAGCACAGCAGGAATGTGCAACAGTATTGAAGCGTATGGGAAACTTAATAGATGCCAAGGTATCATTAAAAAATCAGCTGGTATCTTTTAGTCTCACACACACTTGAAATCTCAGTACTGCCTTGGGACTGTTCAAACTCATTCACAGTAAGCTGCGCACAGTGAAATAAGAAGAAAGCATGCTGCAGGGCAACTGTGGCCCCAGAAACCACCTCTGCCACCTCTCTCTTTCCAAGAGCTGGGGCAAACACGAAGGTTTGTTCAGTTGTTGTCTCTCCTTGTCCAGCAAGCTTGCTCTGTTGGGAACTGAAACTGCAACTGGATCTTAAAGCAAGGAAAAAATGCCGAGAAAGAGGAACAATCCAAAGACTATCATTTTATGGATCATGAGGTGTTATTAGAAATAATTTCTGAGACCATTTTCTCCATGGAGTAACCCAAATAAAACACCAAGCAAGTGCAAGGTACCTCAGCACAGCATTGAAGGGGACAGCATGGATGATAATGGTAAAGGACAATCAATGAAATCCAGACTGCCTGTTGCTAGTGTCCTTCCAAAAGCAGACACCTCCCCAAAAAAGCACTTGAACCCCATGTCTAGGTCAAACAAATTCTAGGAAATGCAACTGAAAAGAGAAGCGACATTTTTTCTAGAAGTGTCTGTAAATGGTGACATTAAAGGACAGTATTTGTACAGCAGTGTGAATGGAGACTCTTGAAAGACATCTCAAAAGGTTTAACTGGGTGTTGTCTATTTATTTACTAGATACAGAAAGCTTTATCATCTAACTTTTTAAGCCCATGTTGCAACAAAGGACCAGCAGAAAGCTGGACTGTATGTAAACTAGTCCATGTATGTATGTATATACACACCTGAAACATTTTTTTGTAAAGATACTTTTCAATTTTCATTTTTTCAGGTAAAAACAAATTAAAGAGTCAGCAGAATCAGGTGTGTTGGCCTTCTTACGGGTAACATGTGCCTGCAAAGTGAGGGGAGCAAAACAACCACAGAGAGCATTTCTCACGACAGAGAACAACGCGCCAGGTAGACATCACCCATCTGTGTTTCATCCCTGTTTCTTTTGCCTGGGAGGGGTTTTGGAATTACAGTAGCTTGATGCCTTGATGTAACATTCTACCTTCCCTCCAGAGATCCTCACACTGCCTTTGGCCAGTGCTCTCTCCTTCCAGGGCTGCTGAAGGGGCTGCAAGGACAAGGGGCAGAGGAGACTGAGCTCGCCACTTCGAGAGCCCCCAGCTATTCTTTCTATTGCTAGATTTTATCTCATTGCAAACTGTGTAATTTTACAAATTGCTCTTCAGTAATAATCCTGTAATCTTGTTTGATAACAGTACCACGCAGCAGCGGTGCCCAAAGCCCAGAATAAAAAGGCTTTTTCGAAACACCCATCAGCCCCCGCATTTTCCTGTGGCATGGGCTCGGCTGTTGGTGGACTTGCCAGCACAAGCTCAAAGGTTGTTAGTGCTTTGGGCGTGACAGGGAAGCACTAAGTACCTTCTAGCACCAGCCACACCTGCCGAGCGTAACACGGGCTCATACAACCACCGGTTCTGCTCTCCGGTCTGCTCTCCGGGTCTTGCTAGGCTCTTTTCATCACCCACCATCCTGTTTTTCCCTACCCTTGGCTTCATCCCTTAGCTTGACTTAACAGGGATTCACCCTCTTTTTCTATTTCTTACCTGATTCTGTGCTTTTTAGAAGATCACAGACATTCAGAGAAAGTCCATGGCTAGGAGAGAAAGGGGTTCATATGGAGGATTTGTGCTGAAGTTAAAAGACAAAAAAAAGTTTCTGCACCCCTTTCACCCAAACACTCATGTTTTTCACAAGGATGAATGAAGTTTTATTTTTATGAGTCGTGTGCTTGCAAAAGAAGCATGAAAAAACAGAGTAGGGTGCTAGTCACACACAGGTCTCAGGCACTACCAGGAAATGAAGATTATGAGGCATATTTGACTACTCAAAGAAAGAAGAGAACCCTTAAGTTTTTTTACCTGGACTTGTTGTTCTAACAGAGGAAGACAGGACACGAAGGGTCACACCTGGTCCAGACTCCTGTTCCTGAGAGGGACCAGTACCAGGCAACTGAAAGGATGGTCCCAATAATGATAACGTAGCACCTGTTTTTTTCCGAGCCTTCTGACAGTGTTTTAGATACTAAAGCATGATGATTCACGCATCTTTCAGCACTCTTGCACTTCCTTTTAATCTTTATTCCTTTAATTCTGTAAAACTTCATTAACCTACCATGCATCCCATTCTACTCCGAGTTCTGTTAAATGCTTGATCTGGATAATATCTTACAGAAATGTGAGTATTTTGTTCAATAACTTAGGGCTATGTGGCTTTGCTGAAGCACACTGTGGACAGCAGGTTGAATAAGACCACAAACCCATTCCAGAACTCTGAGCAAATGCTCATCCCCCAAAATCCTTCATTGTGTTTGAACAACATCTAGTGCGTAAGCCAGGAGTCTATTTGCTGAGGCTAAGGCACAATCCTAGATAGAGCCCAAATATTTTCAGAAGGGAGAATAACTGATTTTAAGACTCAAGAAGTAGCAAGATTGGCAAGTTAACTAAATTTAACCTTCATTTCTATGATTTTTTTTGGTGTTTTACTGAGCTTGAAATCCTCCTGTAAAGTAGCTCTCCCCTTCTCCAACCCTTCTCTGAGCATTTGAATGAGATGCAGGACTTGTACCATTCATCTGCCCAAGGGTGAACTTCATTCCTGTCTGTCAGCTTTCAGGGTAAGCAACATGCTTAGGAAGGCACAGTTTAGAAACAGCAACATTCCTAAGTGAAATATTGCCTACTCGTTCCTCCCAGAACTAACCATGCATTAAACACCAACTCCTGGATAAGACGAAATCTTTTACAAAATGCTGTTGGTGTTTATCTGAAAAACTCAAGGGTTTTGATTTATTTAACCTGGGTCATCGTTTCCCATTTTCAAGATAGTTACATTTCCCAGCTCCTCCTTGAAAGTGGCAAGAATTACACCTCGCGTTGCAGGTGAGATCTCATCAGTGCTAGTACAATGGCATTACTGACTCCTTACCTTGACCAGACACATTTCAGGATCAGGCTTGTCCTTCTAAATGCAACACCACCAACTACCCATAGTAAGTCAGAGGTTGACATTAGCCCAGGTTATTCTCCTCCCTTGTTATTTTCAACAGTTATCTTCCAGCTTGTAGAGGATGTTCTTGTCACTGGTATCAAAGTGCCTGAGCTTGCAGTCTGTAGTAGGTGGTTTCATGCCACATCTTTAATTTCACTCCTCAAATTCATCATTTCTTCCTCTGCATGATATTCTGACATTATTCTGTTACATCATAACATCAGTGATGTAGTTATTGATGATGCTTCCTCAGTAACATTTCCACATTCCTGTATTTTTATTCAAAGTCATTACAAAAAAATTGCCCCATGAGGAACTTAAATATTAACTTTACTCCAGCTCAGTGCTTGACCTTGGACATTACTACTTACTCATATGCCCATAAATTGCTTGCATACCTACCTCACCTTTTTTTTTTTTCTAGTAACATTTATCTTTTCTGGTTGAGCTGATGGTTTCCATCGTGGCACTGCGTCAAGCCTTCAATTAAAATTCACCTAGATCATATTCCATCATTTTTCCCTTGCCTAGACATCAGTTATTTCATCAAAAAACTATCAGTCTAGTCTACTGTGAACTACTTATGGTAAAACCTCATTTAATTCTATTCCAGGTTTCATTTACTTCCCTTGTCTGTAATTACATTCTCTTTCAGAATTTGTTCTAAAGCCCTGAATGTTATTAAGGTTAAACCAACAGTTCTGTAAGATTACTTTGTCCTCTGTTCTCAAATAAAAAATATTTTATTTCCTATTCTCTAGTCATATGGTTCCACACCCAACTTGACAGATCTATTTAAAATAGTTGCTTACGGATGTGTAATTTTAGATGTGCTTTCAGAATTCTGGGATAAAGATTAGTCATTTCCCCTGACAGGAGCATATTAAATTCTTTAATTCTTGGCTTTAAATGTTGTATTTTCCCTACCCTCATTCCCATTATCCATGCTTTTTTACCCTTGTGTTCAATACTGCTGTAAATGAAATAATGCATTTTGGGGATGTAATTTAAGACTATCTAATCTCTACTCCATAGACACACTGCAACATTTCTGTTACACCTTTTCTTGTGCTCTATTTTGATATATATCTCAAGATGGTTTTGCTACTTGTTTTAATTTATTTTGTAAATTCTCATCGTTTCATATCTAAGATACAATATTCTATATGATACCACTTTCTTTCTACTCTTTATAGGCTCTCTTCCCAGAATCAGTAATTTGTTCTGAGATGATTGTTGATCTAATTGGGCCTAGAGACCCTCCCTGTAATGTTGGCATGTTTGGGATGTAACTTCCAGATAATTTTCACATCTCTGATTTAAACAAGCAAAGCTTTCCCCCCCTTTCTTCCATATTAAGCCCATTTAAGGCTCTTAAGTATAGCTGACCTTATTAACTAATTTTGTGATTCTTAAGTATAGCTGACCTTAACTACTTTTGTGATTCCTAAGTATAGCTGACCTTATTAAACTAATTTTATGATTCTATTCTTAAGCATAGCTGACCTTATTAAACTAATTCTGTGGTTCTTGCCCTTCTGAAATAAAACTTTTTTTTTTGCCTCAACTTTTAACTTAAGTAAACTCACTTTTCAATAGCTAGCTCTTCCAAAATATATTCATGACTTATCACAGCCACGTCTAGTGCATCACCCCTCTTCAGTTCAGCAACGGCTTGATCAACCAACTGGGCATCAGAGGGAGAGAATATCGCATCCAATCATGCCCCAAAAGGGGTTCTGCCTGGAGCTCAAGTGCATTCCTTTAGTGACCAGTAATTGCCTATTCAGGATTTGTGTTTTTATCCTGGTATCCTCCTGTGCCCATATTCTCAAGGCCTCTGCTATTGTTCTGACTGTGCTCTCAGGGGCCCCACTACGCGCTTCTGGTGTTCAGGTAGGACATTTGCAGACTCACACGGGGCTCCCTGCATGCCAGGAAATCCCAGAGATGTTTGCAAGTGACACTAGAGCTGTCTCAGCACAGGAGACCTGCCTGAACAGCGTTGGATTTACCGTGCACAAACAGACCATCCACACAGTGGGTTTGGCATATCTGCACATGTCAGGGAAACAGCTCACATACTGTGCAGTTGATTTGTGCTCATGCAGCTGCCATTTGCCTGGGATTACTATATATCCAAAAACCTCAGGCTCATGACCAAAGCCCTCACAAGAGGGACACATCTGGGGAAAATCTGACATATTTTATGCATATGGGCTGTGGATCTGAGGCAGTCTCATGAAATACCAAAAACTTGGATAGAGAATGCATCTGATCTGAATTCTGTACTTAAAAAAAAAAAAAAACAAAAACCAACAGCGGGGGGGGGGAACCCCAACTCCTCCTATTGCAAAGACAGGACTGCGTCTGGAAAACAAACCCACCAGAGAACTATGGGAATGGAGCAAATATCTTGAAAAAGGGCCGATACTTTAGAGGAAGGAAACTGTGATACTCCCAGTGCACTCTGCCAAAGTGCATGCCTGGTGACTGTGAGACATTTAGCAGACCTGCCAGGAGATGATGTTGGTGGAGCCAAAACTGAGGAACAAGTGTGCTACCATGCAGGGAACTTTGAACTCCTCTTTGTCTCTCCTGTCTCACCTTTTCCAAATCAAGCCCAACCTGGTAAAGCACTGCTTAAACATGAACAACAACTTTATCAAAGGAGGTCACAACTCCCCTACCTTTTGAAGCATTGCTTTTTTGCAAACAGAATACCACTGGACTCTTCAACAGAAGAAAACATTAGCTTAGGAAGGAGTGGACTGAATTTCCTCTTGATCTCAGCGATCTCCACAGTCACCTTTTCTTCCCCTATTGTTCAGCTGAAAAAGCCTGCCAAGACAGCTTTTATTTTAACCTTCACCAGTTTAAAAGATCATGTTTAAGTACACATTTGTCCTCTCAGATTTGACTACAGGCCATTATGTGGGCAAGCTGAGATGTTTCTAACATTTATTTCAGCACTATTTTCCTACAAAGGTATTCAAAAAGAACGTACCTTTTTCTTATCACTTGAAATTCTTATCATCCTGGTAATGTGTTTAACAGCTTGATCTGCTTTCACAGCCTCATCTTGGCAGCTACTGCTGAAAATCCACCCTGTAGTTAAGGTCTTGTCTCCTGCTGCTAATTAGAGACTGGCATTTCACAAGGACAAAACATTCATTGCCCACTACTGAGTAATTCCTCAAATATTTATGTTCTGTTACTATTCCTAACAGAACCATCTATAACTGCAGCTCTCTTTTCCCATGATCCCAATAAACTGTAAGGAATTACTGTACAAATGTACACTAGTCACTTTATTAAAAGAGCAGGAAGAAGATTTAATCTCAGTGTCGATTCAAAGACTTAAAAAGACCAGTACTATACACAGACTTAAAGAAAAAAGGCTTACGATTAACTTCAGAAGCTTCCAAAATCACTGATTTGCTTTTTAATGCACAGAGATGCTTACATCTGAAATAAAAAGTGTAACTTTACTACGGCAGGCTATACAATCACCTAGGCCAGTATCCTGTCTCCAGCAATGCCAAGTGCAGATACACGGACAAAGAATACAATAGGGGAACTGCCAAACACACTTGACTGCTTATACTCCCCCTGCCACTGGCAGATGTGTTTGCACTAATTTAGCATGTTTTACAAAGCTTAATTAGGAGATTCTGGCTTTCAAGTTTTTCACTGAAAAATACTTCATTAACATAGGAGCAGTTTAGAAAACTTGAATGGTTTCGCCCTTTGATATTCTTCACCGTTAGACACTATTGTACCTTCTGCTTGCCCTATGTAAGAGTGAACACAAGATAAAAGAATTTGTTAACAATAACTAAAAGAAAACAATCATAAAGACAGGTTTCTTAGGATGGGTCTAAATTTTAACCACCTACAAATACATCAAAAGGAGACGAAGCACATTATAGAGGAAGAGCCAAAAATCCCTACGGGAAGAGTATTACCCAAGAAGTGGCAAAGCATTTAACAAATAAGTAGATGTTCCCATAAGACATCTACCTCACCAGCAAAAGCAAAATGTTAATTAACCTGCTTGAGGGTAGGCAAGAAAGAAAAAGAAGCCTTTTAAACTAAGGGAAGTGCATAAATCCATAGTATGTTTTGAAATAATTGACAAAAGTTACTGACTTAGGGAGGAAAACATGTTAGTTCTCCACTAGTTTTCTAGCTGATGAAGGATGCACACCTCCAACTTGGTTACTCTGGTTCCAAGAAGTATTAATGGAATGACTGACCAAATTCAGGACATGGCAATTACAGGAAAGTTCAAGCTATTTAAAGCACCAACAGGATAGTCTCCTGCTACATAACTAGCCTTCCTGAAATAAACAGGCACAACCAGGGACAAGCAAATTAAGAATGAACTCCCCTCCCACCCTCTGCCATTAATTCTGTTAGTAGTGTTAATTAAAACTTTTCTACCTTCTTTGGCTGTGATCATCAATTTAGTATTCCAGAGCCCTCTAGGAAGATGCATTTCACAAGAAGCTCAAGGAGTCTGTGCAAATTTTTCTTTCCTGTGTACCAACTTATTTCCTTTAGTGTATTAAGAATGAATTCTTTTATCTGTGAAAAAGAGCTATGGACACTTTTAAACAAGTCTTGAGCGGTTCCTCAAGCTACCACTGTCATCTCTCTGCTTTTGATTTGAAACAGGCCCTTTTTAATGTCACAAAACCAAACTTACTGTTTGGGTGGTAATTGTGCATAATGTCACTAATGGTTAGCCAACCAAGGTTTTTTCCAGTTGGCTGGCTTTCTCAGAAAAAAATTTTACTCATTTTCTAAATATTTTATTGTCACTATTTGAATTCAGAAATTTTTATTTCTGAGTAACACTGAAACACTTTGCTTAAGAATACCTTTGTTTTGAATAAAGGCTGCTTACAGAAAATTGAAACTTGAAATACAGCCATTTTGACCAAAGCTTGTTTTTATGTTATTGAGATATCTTAAGTTTCCCAGGATTCTATATTATGAAGTTTTCATGTTTGCTGGAAAACCCTTAGCCACAAAACTTTGCCCAGATAACACCTGTACATTTATGAACTGCCTCATATGGGGAAAGAGGAGCCATAATGAAGCGGCTTTCCTCTGTTTCTGTAAAGAAATGGAAGGAAGCCAGCTGATCAGTAAGTAACAAGTTTAGCCTATCGATGCAGAAGTTCAGTACAAAACTCTAATTTAAATTTGGTAACCCAACTTAAGGGTGTCCAGTCATTCACATTATAGAATGTGTCAGAAGTTGAATCCTTGCTGACACCAGTTACTAGTATCTTTTTTTTTTTTTTTTTTTTTTTTTTAACACATCAGGTAAGCCGCTTTCCTCTCCATGGACGAGTTTTCAGACACAGCAGCAGATGGTTTCACAGGTATTTGCTAGATAAACAAGCCTCGCTGCAAGTAAACAGCCTCAGGTTCATTTCCAGCTTCTGGAGAACACTACCTCAGAAGCGTACCTCCAGTCACCGCAGGGCTGAACACTTCCTGCTTCACCCTCTGCTTTTTTGCAGTACCAGCACTGGGAGAACAGCACAGAGAACAGAAGCAGATCCCTGTTCTGTGTGCATGTAGGAATCAAGAGAACTTCCCTACTGAATGACAGCCACGCGAACAGAAAAAGCAAAGTCACTACAGCCAGATTAAGTAATTCTGTTGCTGTTTTTCAGTAGGGCCACAGTTAAGTTCCTCCTCAAAATTCAAGTTGCTGCTTCAAGGCAAAGAAGCCAAGTAGTTTAAAGCACAGAGGACAGAATATTTTTAAAAATTACAAAAAACTACAACTTCAGTCAAACAGTTAATTTTGTACAGTTGCAAGCAATTTAACTATGTCCTTAACATTTTAACATCAGTGGTTCTTCCAGGCAAGTCAGGAGAGCACTGACCCATCAGCCCTAAAAAGGGCTCTTTTTCACAGTAAAAGACCAGCCTGGGGTTTTTCAGGGAAAAAAAAAAAAAAAAAAAAAAAAAAGCAAGTTATATGATCTGAACAAAGCTTCACAGAGTAATATTAACACAGATTTTTACCTCAAAAGAAATACAAACAAAATGGAGCTCTACTCAGGAGCCTTTAATTTTTTTTTTAATTTTTTTTTTTAAAACAGGCTTAAAATATGCAAATGAAGAAAAAGTATGTGGATATTATAAATAACATAAATCAGATAAGCTTTTACAGTAACACTACAAACACCCCAGTGGGGAAGGAATGCAGTACTAACAGCAACTATAAGCAATCATAAAGCAATCAAACTTGCCTAATTCTAGGCAAAAATATTCGTCCATCAAGTGTACAATTGCAACTGACAACAGGATTCTAGTTGGGTACAACTCACCCTATTGATAAGGTTCCTTTTCAGAAGAGAGACCATTATTTCAGCTATGTGAATATGAGGTTCCTCATCCTGCTTACAGTTAGAAATAAATACGTTATGTTTGTGTACAGTACTCTTTAACAGAGGTCTGAACAACACCAACAGTTTCTTACAAAACATTCCTGCGAGGTAGGTATATCATCATCCCTGTTTTACAAATGGAAAAGAGATTTGCCCAGAGTCTCACAGCTATTTAGTATCAGAGCCAGGAACACCTCCCCTGACTCTGTACCAAACCTTTTCCACTAGGCAATGCTCCTTTTTAGGTTATACTATTGCATTCAAAAAAGTTATTTTAAGACAACATACATGTTTAATATTACAATATAGCGTTTTGTAATAAAACAAGAATACAGTATAGCTCGTCTTTGAGGTACCATCCCTCTCCCCTCCCCAACTCTTTTACCTGTAGATAGCCAAAATAACTATGGACTAATGAAAAGAAGTTTTTAAAAATATGCACTCTAGGAGCAGATATGCAAGTGACTGAAGTATGTTTCTGTTCATAAAGAACATTTGTGTTATTTCTCTAGTGCCAACTTATATCGGGCACTAGGACCATGCAAATTGTGTTATTTTAAGATGGTAAGCAGTTGCCTGTCTTCAGTTTTGCAGTTTAGTGTCAATAACTCCAGTCAATCTCAGTAATTACTACAGATACCTTTCCCAAGCTTAGTATAATGGTGACCTAAAACCACTTCCCCCTACAAAGACTCTTAAAACACTTTTGGAGCTACACATTCAGCTCCCACATCCACTAAGTGAGAGTCTTGATTAAGACAAACACATGTGATTTCAGGTTTTAACAAATTTCCATTTTCAAGTTTTATAATGAAGTGACTAACTCCTGTATTGGGACTGACAGAAGACAACTGAGACTTTGTTAAATTTGTTGGTAAAGTACAGTTGAGATCTGAAACAAAATAACCGATCCAGTTCCTCATGTAGGCTCCATGACTCACCACTAATATATTGGCATCTAATATTTCAGAAGTTCCACCGCTACCAGAGCTAAGTTCTGCTTCACTACAGTGGTTTGTCCAAGGGAAAACTAACTGTTCTTCAGCTGTTCCTGAGCTTCTGCTTGCTGCACCATGCATGTCTTGCTCCTTCTGTTCCAATTCAACAGCTAGCCGACACAGAAATTCAAAAAAATCCCTTGCACGTTCTCTTACCTAAAGAGAAAGGTCAGAAGAGTACGTTGTGAAGAATGCAAGACACTTCAGCTTTCAGAAATCTGATATAACTACTTCAATTAAAAGACAAACATTTATCACAGACAAGTCTCAGAAATCAATGCTAAGTTACTGAACACTGTAAAAACTCCTCTGCCCTCCAAAGCCAAAGTTGAGAATAATTGCCATCATCCTTCTGCAAACGACAGCTTCATGAGGAGTCAATCTCAAAATCAATATTTTAGTTCTAAAGAGATTCCCTACTTGGCAGCCACTGTAATCAGGTCAAGCAGTGTTTTTAGCTTAGAAAATATCTACCTTCAGTTGGGCTAAGCTCTCAATAAGATGTTCCTAAGTATGCAATAGCTGCATCTGCACCGACAGAATGGCCTAGAAAGTAGGGCACAAATAAATAAATACCATACTTCATCCAGTGTTTCTCCTCCAGAAGGCGTGAATGAAGGACATTGCTCTCCAGCAGTCTTTGCCATAGCCTTGAGGTCAGTCAAAGGCCTTCCTTCTGCAACACCGTATTTCTGTAAGAGGCAAGTTACAAAGAGTGGGTTTAGCAAGATAAATCAAGTCTCCAGTACCGCTTCCAATGCAAACATCTCTTAACAGCTTTGTTTTCTTGGATTCTCAAGTGTAACATGCAGGCTTAATTACCTTTTACATTTTATTCCAATATTGGGGGAGGAGGTATCTTTCTATCTGCTATTTAAGTTACAGCATAGATATATGCTGGGTAGAGAAATACATTAAGAGCAGCATCTCATTTAAAGTACTAACATTCAAAACACTACCTTCAGCCTGATCTTTGCCTCAAGATTTTTTCCTACATTCTTGACACTCATTCTTAGCATACAAAATTCAAGTGTCTTTGTAACTGAGGTTACACTGCAAACACCTCTGTATGTAGCTGTTCATACAAGGATAAACCCCATTTACTTTTCATTTGCAGAAAGACTACAGGGAACTACTTTTCACAAGTAAGAAACAAGTAATTTCTCTACAGACCTCTGAAATCTCCACAACAGAGGACGAGTCCATTTTAAAATCAGAATTTTTGAAAAAGACAAAAAAAAGATGAAAAAACACAAGTACTCTACCTATTAGAAATACACAGTAAAGCCACCCCCCATTTTTTCAAGACACACATTACTCCTGGGGACAGTGTTTTCAGAAAACAAGGTGGCAAAAAACCCGACCTTAAAAACATATGCTAATGGACTCAGAGAACATGCAATTAACTATCTTCAATGACATGCTTATTCCTGAGACCTCCAAAAGCAAGGCCCGTACAAGAAACAGCAGTAAGAACCCACATATACCAGGTAGTTATTCTGGATCACTAGAAGTCACATTATCAAACATAGTATTTATCACTTGTAATGTATTTTACAGGAGAGATACACTTGGATGTGCATTACCATTTTTGACCTTGAAGATCTTTCCAAGGCACATCTCTAACAATGGTAAAACAGATTAATCCTTCTCCCTCTGAAGATTAATACTTCACTGTCACTAACAGATGAAAAATGCATTCAAATGGAAAGCTTTGGTCTTTCCTTGGAATGTCTGAAAACAGTGAAAACGCTGCAGTTATGATGAGTGTTTCTGAGAAAGTAAGAGCTGATGCTATACTGTCAAACACTCAGTTACACGCATTACAGAAATCCAGATGTTGATTACTAGGATACAGACACATACTCATTACTGAGGCTTTTTTGACTTCTATGTCACTATCCACTTGCTGTGGATATGCAGTTAGCTGCCATAATAACTAATTTATTACAGTCTTCAGAATTTAAATGTACTGAAACACATTTACTTCAGCCTCTCAATCCCTTCTCTAAAGCAAAATACTGGCAATTTAAGAACACTAAGACAGATGTGAAGAAATAAGTGCTCTGAAACAACTGAAAATTAAATCCTAATCTTAAAGATTTTTCCAGACTTAGAGAATAATATTTCTTAATAGGATCAACAACATATGTTCTTTTAAAGGACTTTGCCTCTTTTCATGCAATTCAAACTTAATTCCAGTCATCCAGAGCAGTGACTTACAAGCTGTGGCTCGCAGACACTGTACTGGCATTTCTATACATCCATACAAACACCATGAAAGGGTAAAAAATAACAGAGACTTAAGATTATTCTTTCTAAAATTCTGTATCATGACCCATAATATTTTAAAAAAACATCAGGTGGTAAAGCAACTAAAGAAGATGGGGAGGCATTTAACTTGCTGGTTTCAGGGGAAGAAGTGGAATTTCTGACAGAAAAAGAAGATCCATACAGGAAATGCTACAATTGTGTTCTGTTCCTTAAACACTTACTTGCCTGCTGGCAATATGCCATCCCAATTTTGGTTTTGTAGCATTTCCTTATTTAAAATTCAGCTGACACTCTCAGAGTAGCATCTGAAGGGTGATTCATATTAGCAGAAACAGCCAGCATCCAAGTTTATTCTGATCAGACATACTTAAAAACAGACAGGAGGTACAATTACACCTGTTATCAGGCAGAGAGGCTAATCAGGAAATCAGACTGTTCCATGGGCAGCAGAAAGCTTTTCAGTAGTCTTTGTGCAAATGAAAAGGTATAAACTCCTAAAAAGACAACATCAGGCTTGAGCAGGTAGGCAGAGGGACCATCTTTAACACTTTACACATGGGGTTACCAAACAGAGCTAAGCTTTTTATTACGTTTAAGATAAGTAAGGTAAGATTTACATGTAGAGGGAATTAAATCATTAGAACATCACAGTTACAGCACTAATCACTAAATTTTGGCTTTGCTTCACAATTCTGCAGTCAGGCAAACAATTTATAGTACCTGATGTGAAGAGTTGACTCTTCAGTGATTAAAACCACATCAAATAGTGCTCTCCACTGTTAAATCTACCATTTAATAAGCCAAGATATCCATCAGCAGTAAGTCACATTTTCAAATGGGTCAGTGTTCAATATTAAAACAAGCTCTTTTGGCACTTACTCTCTCTCGAAGTCTTGCATCATACTTGATTTCCAAATCTTTGCAAAACTTATTTTTTCCTAGAATTGTGGCAGCAGTCTAAAAGGTGAATATACAGTCGTGTCAATGGGCTGTTTTCTCATGGGACAGCTAGACCATCTTACAACACCACAGCCAATGTGAATCACATTAGTAGTGCCCAACAACCCAAACAAACAAGATAAATCTTTTTCAGCTACTAGTGTCTGTCAGAATTGGATATATGGCCTGAAGCTGAAGACACTTAGCACCCATGAAAGGTGGGCAGCAAGATGCACAGCAGCAGCAGGATTTACTGATTTACCGAGATAAAAGCCGCATCTTCTCTTGACTATACTGCTACTCACAAAGCAATCACGCCAACTACATTCTTTATATGTAGTACCTGAGTCAGACTCACAAGCAGTACGTTCCTAAAAACTGATCAGTTAAACTGACTGCGAAAAACATAGCATCTAAAAATTAAATTACTTTCTGGCAAGTGCACCTCAGAAATCAAATACTCTTGAAACAGTTAAGAGGCAGGAGGGTGTTTGCTGCCAACATACTGAAGTGTCAGCCTCGATGTTACGAGGGAGAAATGCACTGGATGATACACTTGGGGAAAAAAAAATAATCTAGCTTATTGTATTCACCTGTCTTTTGATAGCATGGGCAAGAGACAGAGAAAATCCAAAGGGCTTAGTTTGCTTTTAACAACAGTCTGCATGTCTTGAGTTTTGTGCTATGTATCTTTTTTTCCTTCCAAGGAAGCATGTGATTTTGGGGGTGCAGGGAGAGCAAGACAACTGATCAAGAGGAAATTCTGATACCACCTTGGAAAAAATATTGCCTAATACAGGTTCTGGCATGTTGGGTATTATACAGCTGTCTGGCTGCCACAGCCAGCAATGGGAACTAAAGGACTGCTAACCTGCTCCTGTTGTTATATGCACCAAAGTGTGAAGGCTGTACTGGATTCACATACAGTCGTGACTGGTAATATCAGCTGGAAGTCCTGTGCAAATGTCCACATCCAATCAAACTGACATTCAAACAACTCATTTTGAAAAGGCTCCTTGGATTTTGGCAAATAATAAGCAGCCTTGTTGTACTAACAAGACTTTATGACCTATTAAATGTATTGCTTAGGAAAGGCTTTATGTTGCAATTTTAAATATCTGTCATAGAATAGTGTCAAAATTCAGATAGGGTTGAATCAATTTCCTTGTATATATAAATAGGACAGTTAATTGAATGGTTACATCCTGAAATTTCTCCAGGACCAAGATCTTGTTCAGTACATAGAAAAGACAATATTCACCTACTCAGCACTAACTCATACTCTGAACTGTAAATATTAACATAGAATCATAAAGTCATTTAGGTTGGAAAAGACCCTTAAGATCATTGAGTCCAACCGTTCACCTAACACTGCCAAGTCCACCACTAAACCAGGTTCCTAAGCGTCACGTCTACAAGGCTTTTAAATACCTGCAGGGCTGGTGACTCATTTACCATGCTGAAACCAAAATCTGCTCTGAAGAAGAGATTAACTTCCTCGCACCTTTCCTACACCATCCATTACTAGAATACTAGCATGTTTCAGAAACGTTCCTGAATCTTCATAGTACCACAGTGAGAGAAGTGATATTAGCCCCACTTTACACATGGAAAAGCCTCAAAGATTTCCTCTCATCCTTCTCAGGCCCCAGCCTGTCTCAGTTCTGAACCTACTTTCACTGCTGCAGAGCTCTTGTCCCAATGGCATGAGCATCTCACAAGTAGGCCCCATATTCCCCTGCAGACTTTGGTGTTATGCTCTGTTAAGCTTACAAGTCTTAGGGAGTTATGCTTCACACCACAGCCCAGTCTGCCCAACTAGTCTTTTTTTATTTTCACATTGCTGGTCTGCCTGCTCTCCTCTACACTGCTAATTTCCGGACCCTGCCTCCTAGGCTTATTCTCTCAAACAGGCTTCCCTGCAAAGCCTCTCTCCGCATTTCCTATACGTGCTCACTTTGCATCTCCTGTAGCTCTCGGAATTCCTGCCCAACTAGTACAACTCTCTGCACACATCCCTGTTTTCTCCTATCCTGCTCAGGCTCGAACGTTCAGCTGTCAGCCATGGGCGGTAGCCAGAGGACCCCGTACCACTCCTGGTTCCAGTAACCAGTACACACCCTGACTACAGCTGATGCAGGAGACATTGCAAAGAAAACTAAACTTCATCACTAACAGTTTCTTTAAAAACCTTCCCCCCTCCACCCTCTTTTGCAAGGAAACTTGTACATTCCTCTCATACCTGAGCTATGAAGTGACAGCGTAGTAAAGGACACTTCTTCATAGATTTGCAGCTGCCAAAAAAGGGAGTTCCAAGCAAATGGAAACTGCAGCTTTACACATCTTTGGAAAAGCTTCCGCAAAGTCTGGATAGCTTGTCAAACAAATGGCAAAACACATTTCCTTTATGCAAAGGACAAATTCAGGTCTGTCTTCTACATTATGAGAGTGCAAACGCTTCTCATGGAAAAGGCTGTCTCCAACATAAAGAAAAAATCACCAACCTCACTCTCAAGCAGCTGAGCATTCAGAAACAATTCCCGTAAGGCAGGCACATAGCACAGACAGTCTTATGAACGTTACAAAGCACTATTAATATTTTTATATATAATCACTGCCATTCACACACTTAAAGGAAGTGACTTGTCAGGCAGTTATTATATATTTTAAAAATACCTAATTATTACACTCCTCCCTCCCTGTCTCTCTAGTTTGTTTTCTGCCCAAGTTGTGCTGCTACAGCAGTTTATGGGACAGTGCTGCAAAACTGGTGAGCAATGTTGATCATGTATGTTTTAAGGAAAAAAAAGGGGATTTACGCTAGATTTTGTTGATCTGGTTTACAGCAAGGCTTCAGAGACTTTTGTAGCAGGACAACAGAGCAAAAAAAGCAAGCTACCAGCAGCACTATTAAGAATCGCTTAGTAGTTTCAATCACATGAAGCCTACATGTCTCCTGAAATCACAGCATCAGTAACAGAAGAGAGAATTAAGGACAGAGCTTCCACAGGAGATATGACCTTCCTAGAGCAGCTGATCTACGCCTCTACCTTTAAAAGTTCTGTTTCCCTCATTTTTTGAGTATTTCGTAATCCTGCACACAAAATCACAGGTAATCCCACCCAGCAATTAACATTTTTTTCCTCTTTAATGAACCTATTAAAATAATGCATTGAGGCCAGAGGTGTGTTATTATGTTCCTGCCAAAATCCAACCTCTCTGCACATCTAATGATCCTTGTACTGACTTTACAGCAAAACTTGATCTTGCCTATATTGGTCTGCATTCCTCAGAAAAAACACAGCATACAGCCGCAATGCATAAGACAGTACAACAATATCACAGCCAATTTGTTTTGTTTCTTCAAAGAAAAACTGACTTCAGTCTGTGTTACCCCTAAGTCCCGATTACTTCTTTAGCAAGAACCTATGCGCATATAAAATAACAGCAAATCCATAAGAACACCACTGCATGACATCCTGCAAAGCAAGCTGGCCTTCACTGCTTCCTAACTGAGCTGTTCTCATTGAAATTTCCTTACTCGTCGAGGCCTTCTTGAATTCTACACAACTCAAACTGCACTTCTAAGACCATCAAAATAGCTTTTGGCTCTCCATCACTGTATTACTTTTGCATCATCAATAACAAATAAATACCAAATTCTGAAGCTAATATTTACGTTCAGTTGCCTCAAGAAGCACTTGCCTGCTTTGCTCGAAGGAGATCACTTGAAAAGACATGAGTAAACTTCACATTACTGAGAAATAAACCAGCAGCATCTGCTTGTCTGAAACCAGTTGCAGAGAGCGGCTCATCCACTCCTTGACCTACAGAATAAAAACCCATGAACATTAAGACATGTGTATTTTAGATCATTTAGCAGCTGAGCAAGCACAGCAGCAATAAAGAATCTGCTCAGTCGTCATATGAAAAGTATGAAAAAAGGGAGTACAGGCTAGGAAGACAGAAGGATCATTATCGATTATATTTATATTACTGTATACATATGACAAACTTAAATGTAAAACAGAGGCCTATGTTTTCTAAACGCGAGTAGTCATTTCAAATCACTTGTTCTTTTTAGAATGGTCACTGGTAGGCTTCCTGCAAGAGGAATCTCACAAAAGAAACTGAAGGTCTGTAAACAGATCTGTTGATTGTAAATAAGAAAAAGGACAATACAATTGAGATAAAGTTGTTGATACTAAACTACATATATGGAAAAAAACCCATGCACATCAGGAGAGTCGAGTCCTGACAAATATGAAATGCCTGCTCCTCCCCATCCCTTAACGTTGACAATGCCTTGAAGAAATGAGGCAACAAGAAGTGATTGTGTGTAATGCAGAAAGCAGCGCACACTCTTTGCCAAAGACACAGTTTCACAAGAATTTTACAGGTGATGTAACCACAATCTGTTGTGGTCTCTTCCTCTCCCCTACTCCACCTCGCACATTGACACTAATGCCTCATGCAGCTGCATGGCGAGCGTGTTGATGGAACAAACCTAGATGAAAAGCAGCAACCCTTCCAAAAATTATTTTCAGCCAGAGTAGTCTGTGAAACCAGCTGGTCACAGAGCTCTAGGACAGCGTAGAGAGAACCAGCACTTTGGTAATCCAACTTGAATGAAATAGGTGTGCTCCTGCCACAGCTCAGAGAGTCTGTAGGAGAACCAAGAACTGTGGCAGATGGACAAACCTGTAACAAATTGCTATGTCCACACTTGTATCACCTATTTTACTTTTGTAGGAAGTCAAAGCAGAGAGTGTGCAATTCTCATCAGATCCAGAACAACGACAATAGCAATTTTCACCAAGCAAATGCACAACCATTTATATGCTTCCAACAGCAAAAGACAGGACACCAGAAGTCCAGAACTTGAGTTCTGAGCACCTCATCTGTAATTCAGCCATGTGAGACCTCAGACCCCACCATGCTGGTATAGGTCTTACACCTCTCAAAACACAAGGCAATGTTCACTTTCTACACTGGAGAGGGGAGAGGAATCTACTACATGTCATTTGACACAGAGGGCTAGGAATTTAAAAGACATCATTAGTACTTTTAAGAACATAAAGCAGGGGAATATTTTTTATTCACTTTATCATAAGCACAAAGCCATGTTGCAAGAACTGTAAACTGCAATGTCAAAACAGAGGTAGGAAAATCTGGAGGCATGATTATTCCTCACAGCACATCACACTGTATAAAGCTTATTTATTCAGAGTACCGCACCACTAGGTTCCTTGTAGTGGTGAGCCTCGGTTTTCCTACAACAGACATCCAAGCAGCTCAGTGTTTTCAGCTCTGGGTGTACAAGTCAGTAGTCACTAAGGAGAAGTCTGGTTTTAAATGTTGTGTCTAAAGACTGCCTTCCTAGAAAGAGCTGGGATTGAATAATCCGAGCATTTAAACAATCTTTACTTTTCATTCTTCCTTGCTCAAATGTAGGCTTTTTTTGCAAGTGACACATTACCTTGCTAAGGCAATAGCCTCCTTTACAACATGATCTTTATCCATCCTTCTGCAGCTCCTTACCAACTCCATCGTGCAAGTGTGCACCTGGCTGGTTCTTCACCAGAGCTGCAGCTCTCACGTCTCATCTGAGCCCCAGAAGCCCTTTTCCCAGGCTTCATACTACTGAGATTTAACACAGTGCTACGGGACACTCTGGCATCCTTAGTAACGGTTGCTGCTATCGCTTTATTTGATTACAGGTAATTTTTTTCCCCTGTTTAGAAAAAGGAGCTATCCTAACACTCCTGTTGATACCAGAAATGCATCACCATTTGTTGATATTCTGTGGAGACCAACTTAGAATCTTCATAGTTCTGTAAAGCTTTCAAGCTAACATCCTGGCTTACAAATAAAGTCTCTTAACGTTTACAATATTATTCCGTAACAATACTTAACATTTCAGCAGTTGGTTACAGGATTTCACATTTTCCAGGGAAGAATAACTTTCCAGCTCTAACAAGCGAGCAGAATAACTGATACTAACCTTGCAATATCTTGTCTTTGTTGTATCTTGTTTCTCCACTGAAAGAGATTATAAACAAAAAACAATTAACTCACAATAATTTTACTGAATGTTCAAAAACACTGTTATATTAGATACCAACAGGAGACAGCAGAGTCTGAATATGAAAAATGAAGATAGAGTACAGCACAGCTTCTTTTCAAAAAGATGTATCTGAAGACTTTACCATAAAAAAAAAACCAAACCATTTTCAAGTAGTCAGCCCCAATCATGCCATCCATATTTACTAAGACAAACCTACCCGAGATAAAATGAAGGGAAGTAATTTCTTAAATTTATCATAAATGCAGCATAATTTATCTACTACTATCCTGTTATGAAAAGCCTGTGCTAGTCAATTGGACCTCTTCACCTTAAAAGGAAGCCAGTTCAAGAGATCATCAAAGATAGCAGCAGAGCAGGCTGCACTCCTTGAAGAAGAGGAACATAAGAAACCAGAGCTGTAGAAAAACTGGCAGAATGAACATCACCTTCTTTAGGAATTGGAATATTCTACCTTGAAAACCATAACTGACAGTATTTCGAGAGAAGAGCAACTAAACCCATGTGCCGATTTATTTAGTAGGGAAAATCTAAGAACTAAACTTGACACGAACAAAGTTAAGCATGCTGACTTTGTTTTGCTGACTCCTCACCTGACCGAAATGTCACGTGCTTAAGTTTTTGCAGTACTAAAGCCAAGTGCGCTGCTTGGCTTTTATACAGAGAGCTATCAACACTGCTGTGCAGAAGTCCTCAAGGTGAGCCCCAAATAAGTAACTGATAACAGAAGGCCAGTACTTTAAGACAAAACACTGTATTTTAGTACACTTTAAACTCTTCCCTGCACAGGGGGCAGCAATTTAATTCTTCAGGCTCACTCCATGTCCTGACAGCTACTTCCAGCCTCCTGAGAAAAATGCAGCAGGCTGGATGGAGTCCATCCTGCTGGTCATCAGTTGGGGTGCAGGTGGGGGAAGAGCAGAACGTGCAGTTTTCCAAGTAGCACTAAGATAAGCACAGTGTACGCAAGCACAGCCTGAGGGATGAATTCCCAACCACTTGCTGGTAAATGAACTGGGATCTTTCTGAAGTGTCTGCAAGAGTCCCACCTGAAGATTTCAAGTTCAACAAATTGTTTCAGGCTCACTTTTTCTAGCAGATGTAAGTTAGGCTGCAACTACAGCACCAAGTCAGCAGATCCAGGTGTTTAGGAGAACGCAAGAGTAACTCTTAACAGGAGGAAAATCAGGGGAAAAAAAATAAAGTCATTGTTCTATCTGCACTGATCAAGTATTAAACTGTATTATGCTAAAGGGGAAAAAAGTTTAGGTTTTGTAAAAATTAAACAGTTAACTACTTTTTAAGTACTTTAGGTACTACTAATACCTGTCCATTGCAGGAAGCTGGATCTACTTAGCCTAGTTAACGACAAATCTTTCTCAATATCCACCGCAGCTTCAAAGAAAACCTCACCCTAACAACTTTAACTAAGTCACAAACGCCAGTGCTTTAGCATTTAACAGTAGAAATGCTAAACGAGCTCTTCGCCCCACCAGAGAGCTTCTGGCAGGAGAAAGGTGTCACGAGCCCTCACCCCAGAGCTCACAGACAGCGCTTACTAGTGTTACGCACCACCCCGTCCTTCCGTCAGTGCCAAACTCTATCGGTTTGCTCACGTACCTAGCCGGACCCGGCCACGCCAGAGGCCAGCCTACGGTCACCGGACAGCCGCGCCGGCTCAGGCGGCACCGAGACCCCCGGGGCGCACAGCGCGGTGTCCCCCCCCCGCCTCCCTCAAGGGCCAGCCCGGCGCTACCCCGCCCGCGGGCTCCCTCACGGCGCACCCGCCACGCCACGCCACACGGGCTGACGGACGGACTGACGGACAGGAGCCGTTACCCCTGAGGGAGCCGCGCGCGCCTAACGGACAGCCCCGGGGTGGGGGAGGGGGGGGCGGAACTCCGCTGACGGCACCGGCGAGGCGGGGGGGGGGGACGGGCAGCGGGGAGACGGGGGAAGGGGAAGGCCCGGCACCGGCGGGGGGGGGGGGGTGCCGCGGTACTCACTGCCGGACGAGGGTCAGGCCGAAGCGAACCATGGCGCGGCCGCACAGGTGCGCGCGGGCCCAGCCTCCTCCCGCCCGCCCGCCCGCACTGCGGCGCCCCGGCCGCCCCGCGCCCGCCGGTGACGTCACGGCCCCGCCCCGGCGCGCGGCGGCGGGAGAAGGCGGGGCGGGGCGGTTTGTCGGTGCGGGGTGGGGGGGGTGTCTGTCTCGTGCGTGTGGAGGCGCCGCTGTGGTGGGTTGGCGGGAAGTTCAGGCCCGGTGTGTTTCACACACAACAACCCCCCCCCCCCCCCCCCAAAAAAAAAAAGCGCGGTCTTTTAAGGTCTCGAGGCACACGTTGAGAACAAGTTCTTGAGGAGCGGCTGAGGGAACTGGGGGTTTAGGCTGGAGAAGAGGAGGCTGAGGGGAGAGAGACCTTATCGCCCTCTACACACTACCCGAAAGGAGGTTGTAGTGAGGTGGGGGTCGGTCTCTTTTCCCAAGTAACAAGCGATAGGATGACAGGAAATGGCCTCAAGTTGTGCCAGGGAAGGTTTAGGTTGGATATCGGGGAAAATTTCTTCACCGAAAGGGTTGTCGAGCATTGAAACAGGCTGCCCAGGGAAATGGTTGAGTCACCATCCCTGGAGATATTTAAAAGACGTGTAGACGTGGTGCTTAGTGACGTGGTTTAGCGGTGGACTTGGTAGTGCTAACGGCTGGACTCGATGACCTTGAAGGTCTTTTCCAACCTAAATGGTTCTGTGTTCTTAGCTTAGAATTATAATCAGATGGCTTTCACCTTAAAACTCTAGTTTTCACATAATCTCATGATTCTGTGACTGGAGACTTGAGTACGTTTACCACATTGCGGAAGACATAATATTTGATGACATTCAGTCCTGTTAGGTCAACTAAATTAAGTAAGAACACTGATCGGTAACAGGACTTTGCTCAGAGTAATATCAATAGTTGGATAAATTACACTAATTATGAGTCGATTGAAAGTCTTGGAAGCCAAATCACCCCTCTGAGTAATCATCAGCAAAGATGGGAGCTGTTTTGGAGCAACGGTTTCAGAGGCAAAGCAGCGTGTGCTGTAGGCATCCACAACCAGCGGGGGCCATGCTGGCCCTGCACAGCAGAAGTCCAGAACCTCCATGTATTTTCTGATAAATGGCACTGATTGTCATCTTCTTCATCAGGTCCTACTTACCCAAATCATTTCAGCTTCTGCGATCTAGATGGGAGATGGGTGGAATACTGTTTTGGGTTCCATAGTCCTGGGATGGGTGAGCTTTGTACTAAGACTGTTGCAGATTGATTTGTTGGACAGAGGCCACATTTTGCTCCGCAGCCAGCATCGTACTTGGGAAATAACAGAGACACGAGTTAGGGGCAGTTGGGGAGAGCGAGAAAGACAAACCTACCACCTACACGCTCTCTAGATCACAGTGATGTTTTCAAACTCGGGAGTAAAGCTGACATCTGAGCTAGATAAAATAAATCCGCTCTCCTCTTTTGCCTGGCAGTGTTCTTCCTGGGCCAGCTCTGACAGCATTTGTGGGAAGATACAAGACACATCTGCATTTTGTAGTTCCCACTCTTGTTGCCTATGCATTACTTGCTGGGTGAGTAAGGGGATTCTTCCTTTAGTTGCTAGGATTTGACATTCAGACTCTTACTTTCCCTAGTGAAAGTGCAAAAGAAAAGGAAAAAAAAAGGTCTTACAAAAGTAGAAATTTATTTTGCTGTTCCTTCCCCACTTCCTGTTTTTGCAGATTCATGAAAAAACACGTGTAAATCTCGGCAGGCTGCAAGGATATGGCATAGAAGATGTTTTCCTCAACACAGAAATACAACATTCACCTCAGGAAAGGTCCTGCTGGCCAGAAATGCTAAGGATTCAAAATGATTGATATTTTAGGAAATTAATCATAAAAATTTGGTCAAATCATCACTATGTTATTGATGTAGAATACAATAACAGGTAATACATATTTTATGGTTGCAAAAGGCAAGGAAAGAAATGGGAAAGTCACTTAAGGGTGAACAAAAATATCCAAGGAGATATAATTGTACACAGGAACTGAGAAAATAGCATTTAAAATTAATATTTTAATCATTTTGCTAATGGTGATTTCTAATAGACAATGAGAGCAATGACCCCACTGCTATTATTAAATAATAGCATTATGAAATTACTGCTGGTAACATGGACAAAGTAACAGAAGTGACTGCAAATCACCCTTTTCCCCTTAGAAAGCTGAAGTTTTATGAATTACAGACATTCTGATTAACCAAAATATTAGTTGGTCAGGTAGCTGAGTGTATATCCTTTAGGATTTCACAACCAGATGGAATAAATGTTATCTAAAAATCAGAGAACCTAACTTTGAAACTGGTTTGTGCTTTAACACCAGACACATTCTACATGAAGACGAAAACGTAACTTGTTTCATTTGATAGCAGTTTAAAACAGATGCTAAATTAAATATTTAATGCAACAGTGGGTCTGTTTCATTCCCTGTTTATCTTCCTTTGGCAGTGTGGCATCATAACCCTGTATTTCTGCAGTGCCTCTCCTCCACAGCTTTCAGAACTGACATTTTCAAAGGGTGAGACTAGTGACATGTCTAGCCTCTAAATGAGCCAGGGCCAAATGACTCAGCTCTGACCTATTTCTATTGTATCACCATTAAAAACAACTGTGTTTTGCTACAATGATAAGACCCCAGCTGTGTTTCAAGCATGTTTTAGAAGGACAAGAAACAAATACAAGCCAGCACTGTTAGTGTGTCTTTATTCCTCTAAGTGTGTGTTTTGATACAGGTCCCTTTGCAAAAGTGACAGCCCTTCAGGCAAAGTTTTAAAGGGACTTTGAAGTCATGGAGTTTGGGTGTGTGAGAAAACAGCTCAAAAAGCCTGCAGCTTCTGACTTACAGCCTTGTGGTTTGGCTACTAGATCATCTTTCCCTTTTCCATTGTTTAGTCCTCTTACCTTTGCTCCTGTCTTCTTCATCTTCATAGCGTGTGCACATTTTTTCCTGAGCGTTAATATTCTGATTTTTTATTTCTCCCTCCTCAGTAATTTCTCTCATTGGGTGTAGCACATCATGTCAGTCTGTGTTCATAAGCCTATTTTTTTAAACTGACCCATTGAAACAAAGTGTTTATAAAGCACAACTGCTAACACGAGCACTATTCCTCATCAGATTAGGAATATTGATGTAGATGTCCTCATCAGATGAGGAATAGTATTTTGAGGAATATCCATGAAACAGCAGTTGGCAATTAGGAACACAAAACTGGAATCATCAGCTGGACTATATTCCCTGCAGCCCACTTGTCATTCAGGATCTGACCTTGCTTCCTGCTTTTACAAGTACACCAGCCCAGCAGAAACCTAGGATGAATTTATTCAGTTTCTTTCCTCCCCCACTCCTCTCCCCACGTAATATGCATCTAAAGGATGTGCTGGCATGGAGAAATTAATAACTTGGTCAAATCCAAGTACAGAGATTATGCTGTGTCCGGTTATCAAATTGAACGGGCTGGAGAACACGGTTGTGCAAGACCTTTGCGGCAACTACATCAATTGCCTTCATGGAAAAGTAACTTTAGGGAAGTGTTCAATTATTTTTAAGATGGTTTTCAGGGTGATATACCAGCTGCAAACAGGAGCAGAGCCAGCCCCTTGTGACTGTCTGGCTGAACGGAAAACCTTCCCTGCTCCTGCAGCGGAGCTTCGGACCGATTTGGCCAAACCCCCCATGTGTAAAAGTTCAAGTCGTGGCTGCAGGCTTTCTGGTTGATGAAGGCATTCAGGTGAGCTGTGGGAGAAGTGAGAAGGTTCAGTTAAACATTTTACTTTCCGAGAGGTTAGGAAACCCCAGGCATCTCCTGGAGGAGCTCCAGGAGTAGCTGCAGCTGTAGGAATTACATTACCGTCATCTAGCGGTCCTTCTGCAGTCTGCACCTTCGGGTTTTACAGTCCAATTTTAGTCAGTTCCCATTCAACAAGCTTTGCGTTTCGCTTAGATTACACATTTAATCTTTTGTTCTGGTGCTGCTAGCCATCAAGCAGAATCACATCCAAATTTTATGTGTTTCTGTTGCAAAGTTCTATAATTTTAGGCCAAACCTTAATACCTAAACTTGGGAAACTAAATACTGTCAGGGCACTCCAGAAAGATCAATACTTTGTCACGTGTAAGAAGCAAACCCAAAGAAATTGAAATAAAAAACTTCTTGGAGAAGCAAAGAGGTTGAACATGAGGAAGCTGGGAAAATTGAGAGACATTTTTATTTGGGTGTGCTGGGTAACAATCCTGAATTCATTCCTCTTCCTCCAGCCGGTTATGTCCCACTCGCAGTTTTGTTCAACTTCTGAAAACCCTAGTCATCAGAAAGGTCAGTCTAATGCTCTTCAGGGATGCTTGCTAGTCTGCTGCCAGATGAACCAGAGTTTTTGCTCTAAGACGCATTACCAAGTAATCTGAGGAGCCGCAGTCCCAAACGCAGCCAGTCTGCTGACCTTTCTCTCTCTCCTTCACTGCTCTGTCCTAATTCTTCTTGTACTTTCTGCATGTTACATTTTGGAAGAGCTCAAATAACATCCCAGTTTATTTTTAGAGAAAACTCAATAACAAGACAGAGCTATCACCACATCATTTCCACAGAAGGACAGACGTTTAAGGAGACAGACATTTTCCCCTTTTTATTTTCCTTTTCTTTTCTTACTGTGCTTTCCATCAGCTCCTTTATCTCTCTCCACCAGGTTGCAGCAGAACTCAGAGCAGCCCTCATGCCAGACATACTGCATATGGAGCTCATACCTCAGCTTTACTCACCTGAACTTGTAAGCCTAGCAGGTCTTGATTTAATGAATCCGCTAGCGAGGGATGCCCTTCCCCACAGTGCACCTGAAGCCCATGCTGAGCGCTGGCCTGACGTTTCCCCTGACAAGTATCTGTACTGAGACCCCCACCAGTTTCACTGTTGTCCCCTGGCAGCATCAGCAGTAACATCAGCTGCCACACACTCCTACTGGTATAAAAATATTGTGGTACCTGTGCCCCTGTGGCTGCACACAGCTGAAATACGAATCACCTTTGGGAACCCTTTTAAATAAATCATTATATTAAGAAAAATGACAGTGTGTGGGGGGGGGGGTAATATTTCAAGGAGGTACAAAGTAAACATGGTACAGCTAGCTTTCTCCAAAGATCTAAAGGGATCCCCGAAGTCTTTTTAAAATAAACTTTCCCTTAATTGGGAGAAATGATTCAGTGTGCTGTGGGGGGCAAAGAAGTAGAGCATAGCCTGTTTCCCTTTGTGCCAGCTGGCTGGCTTCGATTTGCAAAGAGCACAGAGAAGGCTCTAATACAATTCTCCAAAAACTGAATGCAACTACTCTTATGTTTATGCCTCCAAGGGACTGCAGAAGGCTGTGAAAGTGTATCAGCAATAGAGTCTCCCGCATGAGCAAAGCCATATGCTTTCCTGGCCTGTTTCCTCCCCATGAAATGTAAGATTAAAATACACCTTTTTGTATCTTATTATCTACATTACCATTAAGCAGTCCATGTGATAGTGCATGCTTTGTCTCTCCCCCTTCCTACCCACGGGACATTCGATTTACGGTATCTTTGAAAGTGCTCGTCATTTATGCATCCTTCCCGGCAGAGTATGGATGACTGATGGGCTGTGACTGCAGAGAGCGAGCTTTGGTGACCTAGGGAGGCCTGTGTGCTGATTTTAATAGGATGAAGCACCGATGTAATGCTCAAGGGTTAACTCCATATTGAGAAAGACAGACTCCACACCTCTCATACCTCTTGGCAGCTAAATCCTGACTTTTCCTGCTGAAAAAAAGGAAATGACTTGGCCAGACTTAGCAGAAATTCTACCTGCCTTTACATCAGCTTTACATTTATTGATGTGACTAGTAATTTACAGTATGAGGCAAGAACAAACTGGACTTGGTGGGAAAATTATTAAATCTATTAAAAGTCAGCAGCAGAGTTCCCACTGTCTTCAGTAGGGATAGAATTTCATTCTGCTTGTGCTGGTTGCATGAGATTTGTACAGAATTTTGCTTTTTTAGAGCAGCACAGAATGAAGAGTGGCTACATAGTTCATGGACAAATTAAAAAATATAGCAATTGCAATAGAAGTATTTGAAAAGACTCCTGAAACAAGCATTAAGGATACCTTCTTTGAAACACAAAGGAAAATCCCCTGCTTAGAAAGATAAACTGCACTTCTAGTCCCTACAGAAAGATTTGGGGAAATATAAAATAAAACATAATCTAACTCGTATACTGAAATTGGAAACACCAAGCGATTGTGTGGTTTGGTTTTTTTTGCTGGAATCTCAGTGCTAAAGCTTTCTTTCCTTTGCCTTGGAAGTTTTCTTAAAAGTCCAGCATGCAGTTGTTTTAAAGCATGACTTTGCTATGTTGTCCCTCCTTAAAATCCTCAGGCTGTCCTTATGTAAAGTATAGGATTGTGGTGGGCAGAGATTGTTTGCAGATGGTAAGATGACAACAATACAAAATGGTTTCACAGGCCACATAACTTAACCCTATTGTATGTGGCTTCTCAACACTCAGCCAGCTTTCTTTAAAGGAAGGGAACAGGCTGGTGTCCAATTAATTTCAATTTTAGCTTCTGCACCCTATATCCACTAATTCTAAAAACATACCTTTATTTAAACCACAACAGAAAATCTCTCTTCTGCTACATCTAGATTTAGTAAACCCTTTTAAAACACAAAGCCGCAGAGCACATCCAGGAGGACTATTGGTGATGTTACAGCAGGAAAGGAATTAATCCCCTAAAACATGAAATTAGGCCAGAGAGCACCCCTTTGAGGTTTAAACCACAAATGGAGGGTATAAGAACAACCCTCACAAGTTCCAGTTCTTCACAGGCTCCAAGTTACGCCTACAAAATGCTGCAGATTGCTGGTCATGTTGTTAAATGGTGGCCAGAGGAACATTCAGACTCATTATGCTTTAAAATCTCTATCTTTGGTGCAGAAAACCTGTGAAATACGAAGCTCACAGGTCACTTTGCAGGGAAGTCTTAAGAGACTTTGCCTGAAGCCACAGGTCCCAAAGTTGTGTGATTATGGCTAGAAAGACCTGTATCTCCTGACTCAGAACCTCATGTTTTAGTTCGTATTTCCTATCCCATTCGTAACTTTTTTTCTGTTTGTTCATATGTATTTATTTTTGCTCGTGTATTTCTTCATTTTAGCAACCTGTGTTTTTCCTTTTGAGTATTTTTCCTTCTCCCTGTTTGCTGTATCTTGGTTGTTCTTTTTTCCTTTTTTCTTTCTTTCATTTCTCTTCTCTGTTTTTGGCTGTATTATTCCCTTTATGACAGTGTTACTTTTTCCCCGGTGTGTCTGCCCAAATAACCTCTTCTTCATTCTTCGGTGCCTCTTTGCTCTCCCCAGGGGCGCTCAAAGGCCTGAAATTCAGCAGAAGACTGCTACTGGATGGCAGTGGAGGAGCAGAGATGCTGAGGTCAGGCCAAGCGTGTCACACAGAAGGTCGGTCACTTCACAGCAAAGCATCTACAAGCAGGAGAGGTGGAAGCGGGAGAGGGTGAGCATCCCACCTCCTGGCCGCAGGCTGAGGAAGGAGACTCGGCGCGTGGAGGCTCACTTCGTCCCGCTGGCTTCACCACAGAGCCCCCTCCTTTTACTCACAGTTTGCCCAAAGCTTATAGAAAGAAAAACAACATAATTTTTGCAGTAGAATTTAAATGCAACAAATAACCGAGTGGAGACTTAAATAATATTTCACTTAGTTGCAAAAACATGCACTCTGTGTACTTATGAAGACTTTTCCACCAGCTCAATTTAATTTCCACAAAATGTTTTGACCCAGCAACTCACTGTTTTTAGGACTTTGCTCTCCTTAAATCTCACAGGATCATTTCACAGAAGAAACACGCCAGAATTTGGCTACTGAGTAGGCAACGAGCTACGTTTTACAGGAAAACTTGTTCTGTGACTGCAACATTCAACAGTTCACATCTTACATGCCTGCTAACACCATCTATCTAGATCAGAGGCTTCTCTGATCACATCTTCTTTTGCACCACCTTCACACTGAATGAATAAAACCAAGACAGGCAAATTTAGGTCAAGGTGAGTTTATTGTCCATACAGCATACCTAATCCCGCCAAAACACTTTTCTTAGAACCATCTTTAAACTAGTCAAAACAACAGGTTATTAACAAAAATGACAACACTGAACAAAGAAGACCTTTTAAAAGGTAATCAAGACTACACTGTATCAGAGTCTTATCCATCGAAAACAACCTCGCATACTTTCTAAATACTTTTGTTTACACTGATCATGTCTACTACCGCACTTTCTAGCATCCCCTGACCATATAAACATCCACACCTCTTAAAGAGCACATTGTGAGAGAATAACGTTGACTTGATATGGCATCACACTCGATAAAGCCAAAAAAAAAAAAAAAAAAAAAAGTTTGAGAACAGAAACTGTGCAACCAAGAGTGATTTCTGAGGTACATGAGAACATGGTAATAAACATAGTGGAAAAAATCCAGTGGCCAGGTGGTTTGTTAAGTAATTAAGAGCTGTCCAATTATTCAAGCATAAATCATTGACATTAAAATGGGATTAACAGTATTTTTCTCTTTCACAAGCATGTTGGGAATATAAATAAATTGATTATGAGGTGCTCCTACGCTACAGTAATGGGAGGGAGGGGAAGATCATCAGAGTACCATTAATAGAAGCTGAAAGAGAAACGCTTTTAGCAGTTGTGCCAATCCTTTGGCACTTGCGAAGGTATAATCAGCAACACATTTTTTTGAATTAATCAGTAGGAAGGTTTATGATTTCTGCAATCCAGGGAAAAAAATCTCACACCTCATTTGCAATATAATAGTATACTTTTTTTTTTAATGTCTGTTAAAAAGGAGTACTATGCAGTATTTTTATTTTGAATGCTACTGTGAAAAC